>NW_028277970.1:300000-534560 GCF_059751315.1 Micrasema longulum
AAAAAAAATGCAATATTATCCATTTTGAATCTAGAAAAAAATGTCACAAAGTAGATGCTTACATAAATAATGAACGACTAACTGAAATTGAACATGTTAAATATTTAGGACTAACAATAGACAGACAATTGACATGGACAATTCATATCAACAATTTAATTAGCAAAGTGGCAACTTTATCGAGTCTATTTTTTAAAATCAAAAACTTTGTTCCAATAAAGGAAAAAAATTTAATGTATGAAGCATATGTTAAAACTAAAATATGTTATATGCAACTACTATGGGGAACAGGATATCAAAATGACATAAACAGACTACAAAGACAGCAAAATAAAATATTAAAGTTAGTATATGACCTTCCCTATCTAACAGCAACTAAAGAACTTTTTGAACAAACTAAACAATTAAACGTAACTGAACTCTTTAAACTAGAATCTTTAAAATTTATTCATAAATTAGCCACTGATGTAATTGTAGACGAAGAATTAAAACTTGAAAAAAATTGTAGTAAACATGAACACAATACGAGAATTTCAGAAAAATATCATATACAATCTTTTAAAACGAGAAAAGGACAATCGAGACTTATAAACCATGGACTGAAATTATACAATAAACTACCAGACAAAACTAAACAAAAGACTCAGGCAACCTTTACAAAAGATGTTAAAAATATTATTATTAACAGTAGAATTTGAATTTTAAAAGTGAAAATATTTTGTTAAATGTATGTAACCCGTAAGGGTTTATCAATAAAATTTAAATAAAAAAAAAAAAAAAAAAAAAAAAAAAAAAAAAAATGCTTCAACTAGGGAGCGAATATGGAACGATGATAATTTCATCTTGACTAAAAAAAATCAGAACTTCTTTTATGTAGTTAAGAGGAAACGCGGTCGGACTTTTCTTTATTCAAACGTATTCCCGCATTTTCTCCCTGGATTATGGCACTTAGCAGTGATTTTTTCACACACTATAGATATTTACTCTATTGTTTTGCTTTTTCGATAAAATATTTCTTATCCCATAAGGACTAGATCTAGGACCATCCAAATTACATATAAAAGCGCCCGGTTTTATTGGTCGAATTCGGACGAACGGTAAACATTTATTATAAATAATTTAGACATTTTCATTCTGATACTCTTAAAAAAAAACCGAACCAGTTCAGTTTTAGGGTGCGGAAAACGAGACAACGAAACCTCGATTTGTGTCCGACGCGCTGTTGTCTTTTCCGCAAAATATCAGGGAGTGATCTGCGAGAAAGGGACAGAAAGACCATATTCAAATACCATTCGTCAAATTTCTCTGGCACCGCAAATTCTCTCGATAAAACGGAATTGAGGAAGTTCGCGACAGGCTCAGAGATATTATTTGTTTTAGAAATTAAACATTTGGAAGTTGGAAGCACGATTATAAATTTAATTTACTTCTAAATAAAACCAATATTATTATTATTCATGTATGTTATTATTTGATTTATTTATTAATAATTATCATATAATGCCGTGTATTTATTAAGTCTACCGGTTTCAGGTTGACAAAGATTCAGGAAAAAGAATTACCTGACTCGAAATAGCGTGTAACAGAAGGAAAACAAACGAGACAGAGAGCTCGTTAAATTCACAGAACTTAACAGATGGAAGAGTAAAAGAAATGTGGATGTTTTAGGCAAAATGGTGAATTTTAAATGGAGTGTAAAGTGTCTACTTAAACTAGCCAATTACAGGTCATAAGCCCTGTGAATGCCTAGAATTCTATATTTCATCCTCTAAAATGTTCTCCATTAATGTTGCAATATTTTAATAATGATAATGAAGGTGAAAATAAAATTAATTCAATAATAACATTTTAAAAATAAAAAATATAATACAAATAATAGTTGCAGCGGTAATCATTACGAATAATCAGAAATATAATGTGTTTGAGAAACACAAATAGGGGTTTATTATGTTTTATCACGTTCGCCTCGTTACCTTTTTGCTTGGTAAAATGGATAGCAAACGGGAAGGTGTACGAGTGGATATTTAAAAAACTGAGCGTACGCCAGTCCGCGGTATGTTTACACAATATTGTTAGACTACTATAGAAGCAGCTCTGTTGGCTAATCTTGTTCGTCATTTTACTGTTAAAAACAGGTTTAGAAAAAAACACGCATGTACCAGCCATCGCTTGAATGTATCTAAAAGAAAAGAAACTCGCTGACCGATATTCGTGGTACGGGAAATATACGTAGTGGAATGTACGAGTATTATTAGTTTTGTAGGTGATCTGAATAGTACAAGTAAGGTATAGTGTGGAAGGGGTAGCGGAGAGCGGAGAGCGGAGAAAACAAGCACCCCTAAAGGAGAGAAATTAATTTGCGTGTCGCCGGTAAGTTCCGTCGGCTTCTCGGGTTCATTACTTTAGCAAAGTCGATTTCATGTACTAACTGTACTACTTCCGCACAATCTGGCGCCAAAGCTCTAAGGCAAATTGGAATTAGCTGGGAGAAAACTGATGAAACCTCCGCTCAAGCACTAGACTCGGAGCGCTCTGCACTCGCAATTTTCCAAAATGTTAAAACATAATATTGAATTAGATTTTTTATTGACATACAAGATTATAGTTATAATCGGCAGTCGTGTTATTTTGAATATCAACTTCTCACGGTTATACCGTTGGACAAGTAAATCCTAAAAGCCTAGTAAAAACCGGTTTACTGCTATTGGCGGCGCTGGCCACTCAGTGTGTCACCGTGGACGCAGTTTACGATGATAAATTGGAACATGTTAAGTATCGATAAATATTGGAGCATTAAACATTATTTAGTGAATATCCAGTACCTACTAGCGTGATGGTCGGTCGGCGGAATATGCGCCGGATACGTTGTATCCAGCGTAGGTAAATGTGACCGCAAACTTTTGAAGCAAATGGAAATGTACCTAGTCTAAATACCGTTGCAAACTTTCTACGCTTGTGAACTTACTGTAAAATATTTGTGTTTCTACCGCTGACATTACCTATAGTATAAATCAAAACAACTATAATAAGAAACAACGTACGCTTTCACTCTTACGCGGTTACATTTGTTTCTTTGTTTATTATTCTTACCGATAATAAATAATACTTCGCATTTAAATTTCGTAATAGTTTGCTTTTGTAGTTCGTGGACAAAAACAAAACGGAGCAAGTTTATTGTGATGTAACCACGCAGATGGGATGATGCTTATGTTAGCGGAGATGTTGTAGAAGAATGAAAAGTCCAACACGTTATGATAATAACATTTTGTCATGATGTATTCAGTCGTGTTATGAGACGTCGTTGAAGACGTTAATTTGTTACATCGCGTAGCTTACTGCATCGTCATGCTCTCGGATCTATCCAAATTATTTGTAATATTCATATATATTTAGAAGAAAGTGACTAGAACCTAACGCACACAGTTGTCGAACGCGGTAATAATACTTGGTGCATAATGTATGATTTAATGCAAAATTTGAACCGTAAGACAAAGCGATATTCTCGAGTGTACTTAGCAAAATGTCAATGGACAAGAACATGTAAACATACAAGTGCGTTGTTCCTGACAAAGTGAATATGAATGCGGAGCAGTGAGTTGACAAAGGCCAGTGTGTACGTACTCGTACGGGGGATAGTGGGCAGGGGACGGTTAGTACGGAGCACAGACTGCAGGCCGGCACACGGGTATGAAGTACGCGCAGAACACACTCTTCGGGTGTGCGGAGATATGGCACTGCGGTCGATACATTCCTCCCGCACCCGCAGTACGCCATTATGCCCTCTGTCAATTAAAGCCGCCCTGCGGTGATAAGACTTAAAGTGCCGTAAACACGAATCATAAAAAGAAACAATGTTTTAATCGGGTCATCCTTATCGAGGGGCTTAATAATAAACTTGGTATCAATGTGGACCCCTATACATTGAGTCACGAGTTGGTAATTATAATTTCTGAAAGAAGAACTATTAATGATCTTATTGTACTGTATAAAATTGTAAACTCTCTTTTTGACGTACCAAAAATACTTGAATTGATTAATTTTAGAGTACCTGCTGTCAACACTAGGAGTACTTTATTCTTTCATTGCTCCAGTACTTCTTCCAACCAACAAAACAATTCATTAATACCGAGACTGCATAGGTGAGGTAACACTTATGGAACGGCTGCAGACATTCTGTCCAATTCTTTATTACCTTATAAGTCCACAATATCAAGTTTATTTGTAGCTGCTCGTCAAACTATTGTTGACAAGTTAATTCTATAAATTTAAAAAATACTTACTTGTTTATTTTTATTACCTTATACTTGTTTTTTATTTTTTACTATTAAATCAAATTGCATTGTAGTATATTGGCAAATACGCATTTCATATTTACATATTTTTATTTCTTCTTTTTTCGCGATAATATATGCTTGCTTGTTTATTAATATAACTTAAATTTGTCTTTCTTGCTTACCGTAACACTTTGTTTACTGTGTTTGCTTTACAAAATTTATTTTATAAGCTTATATCTTTGCATTTTTTGTTTATATGCTCACTGTTTTTTCTTGCATACCTTTGTTATTATTGTTTTTTTTTTACTTTGTAAAACTTTTTATTATATCCTTTCTAAATAATTCAACATATTTTTTCTTTATATTCTGTATTATTTAGTATGTTTTATTTTTTATTTTTTGTAAATGCCTTTTGGGCGTTAATGAACAAAATTAATATGTAACGATAATCAGTGTACAAAGATTTGCAGCAGATCGATACTTGAGATTTCAATCTGCCAGCATTACTATGCCAGTCAGTGAAAACATCAACCGACGGGAGAGAAGGGAACTAGTTATTCTAGTTCACGCCCACAATTGTCCCTCAACCTTTCCCACACACGAGTCCTCGTACACACGAGACATCGTATACATACAAACCTGTAGCCACTCCTGAGCTCGACTCTTATCATAGAGCTTTAAAGCTCCGCAATAAAATACAATAATACATCTACTGAGGCTTTCTGGAATATACTGTAGTTACAGTCGCCGGGAGACTAAATAGAATGCGGTAAATTAAGAAACATGTCGTTTATGGAGTATTGATGGGACGAAACGTCCGCGCGAGGTCACATAAAAATTTGATGTTATTTGGACGAGAACAAATTTTATGGACAGGTGATCGCCAAGATATGGGAAGGGAAATGTCAAACAAAAGTTTAATGTGTGGGCTTTGGGCCTTTAACGAGTGCCTAAGGAGATAATGAAATGTTGCAAATTAACGACCGCGAGATAGCAAAAGCGGCCTTCGACAAGGATGATATTTGTTTTTGTTCCAATAGGAACACGGAACACGCGGGTCGCGGTATGTCGTGGGAAACCAGGAGAGATAATGCGACAGAATCCGTCGCAACAAGAGAACCGAACGGACTTTAATGTTCGCGGGCGCCGTTCGCTTTTCATTATGGATGGCCGTAAACGCGCGGCACAACGGCCCGTTAAACGGGACTCGGAGCGGCTGGGAGAGGCGCGTCGCGGCGCTTTACGGCCGGCGCGGCATTAGGCGTCAGTAATGGCCTGTTGATTAAATAAAAATACACAATTGTCTCGATTTATGACATGGTTTACAAGGGCTGTATATTGTGTCACAGCCCATAACATATTATAGGTAAGTTATTGTTATACAATTCTTGTTTTTACGGGTTTAGGAAGAAAGGAAAGCGTTCGTTTAATACCGGATAACTAATGTGCTTCATAAATACGACCATTTCTCCACGTTAAGACATATTATTACAAGAGTAATATTTTCTAATTACCAAATAAATGCTAACATTACAATAGAGATGGAGAATATTTTATAAACGAGAATATGGAAGTCTAGGTATTTACGTGGCTGGCTGATTTAAGGGGCCACTTTACACACAGTGTAGCATTCACCATTCTGCGTAAGTTTGAACATATATATTGAACATGTAGGTACGTCTGGAAACCGGTAGACATAAAAAGTCGGTAAGTAGTTAAATACTAATACTGATTAAACATTAATGAAATTTAGATATAATTATAAACTATGCCGTTTAAAAAAATCGAGTTAAACTGAACTAGATTTTATATTCATTTATTATTTATATTCATAACTACAAGGACATTCCAAAAGGTTAGATTAGCGCGATCAAGTGGCAAGTTGCGCGCAACTTGTTGACGCATATTAACTGTAAAGGGGAAGGTAAATAACAATGAGTGTAATTTGCAAGACGATAGTCGATACCCAAAATTTAGTGGCGCGCGAGGCTTTATCGATCAAAAAACGATTTGGACCGACTGTTCAATTTCCCGTGCCGTCCGATTTATGTTCAACCCCGATCGGTCTCGATCGGAAGGCGAGAAAACTCGGGCTGCGACAAGATGTTCGTCCAGAAATTCTGCAAGGTGAATTCTATTCATTCGGAGAGCAACTGCCCGATTCAAATAAACAATATACGGATATGCGGCATTTATTGTAGGATATTCATTATGTACGATGTCGAGCGGTGACGCGGCAGTTTCAGTGCGAATACACGAATCGAGTAGGTACTGGCTATGCCACTCGAATCGAGATATAAATGTTTATCGGAAAATATTAGCCAGAGCCGGGAGGTCAATAGATTCGTCGATTAATTTCCGGTCGCGATGTTTGTTCCCCTCGAAAATAATATTGACGAAAAATGACATTGCGGAATTCCATTCAATTTCAGTATAACTTGTCTACAATGAAGCAGTTGCGATATTGATATTTGACGCGCACAAATGTATAGAAGATGTGTAGATTCATAGGTAGACTGTGAATAAACTTACGCGGACATCAAAATACTAAAAGCACGTCCGCTGCAATTGATAGTAATATCACCGGCCAGCAATATTATTTACTGAAGGCAGTTGTGGTCACTCATACTCACTCATAGAAACGTGCGTAACCATCTGTTTCTCGTCATTATGAGAGTCGGAGTTCCAATAGGGATATGATTTCACAGATTTTTTTTTGCACAGAGATATTCCATAAGGCAAAAAAAAAAAACCTAAAGCCAGAATCGTGAAACTGTTGTAAGAGCCTCAAGGTAAAGAGGTTACCGACTACTTTCCTTAGTAAAATTGGTCGCAGAGAGTCTGAGACGTTGATAATGGCTCATAAATGTGTTCTCACATGTTCACGTTCACGTTCACATGCACGCGACACATGTTCTCGTTTAAATAAAAAAAAATGTTTACTATTTATATTTATTTATACGGGTTTTTACATTTATCATTAATACATCAAGTGCAGCAGTATAAAATAACTATATAAATTAAGTAAAAGAAACAATAACAAGTAAGAATAAGGAAATGTACCCACTTAGGTATATGGGTATACAGTATTTTAAATATATTTACATATATTTATTTATTTATTTGATACTTTATATACATATACAATAAATATAGATGAAAGGGCGGGCATATTGCCTTAAGGCAATTTCTTCCTGCCTACCCAAACCGTCCAGTTTAAGAAAATTATAAATACATGGACAAATTGAATCTTACAATTTTATACAAAAATTAAAAGCAAAGATTAAGAAAAATAAACATACACAAAAAAATAAATAACACTATACTATGAAGAGAGGAGAGGGGATGGGAACGAAAGAAGAAGGATAAGGGAACAATTTAAATATTTAGATAGTGACATTTCAATCTTGACTTTTAGTGGGTAGATTATTCCACAATCGAGCGGCTACTACTGTGAAAGAGGAGGCAAGAAAATTAGAGCGATGACTGGGTATTAACATATATAAATATACACACATACATACACATGCATATGCATACATAGATACACACTCACACACACATACATATATATATATATATATATACACGCACATACACATAAATGACATATTTTCAACTGTCTTAGAAATGGGTTACTTACTCTAGTTAGACAGTCAAACAAACTTACATTACTGTAATTATTTCAAGTATGATAAGATAATTAAATAGGTGGTGGTATCTAGTGTTTATATTTCTTGATAAGACAAATGTACACCCGTCACTATTTGGGTAGAGGGTTGGTAGGGTGCATCCGTCGCCCCGCGCGACTCACACTAACACGGTGCATGTGCACCAAGGTTTCGTATAAATACGAGAGGTCGCGATACAAGTAAAACTGTCGCATTCATGCCGTGCACTGCCAGCTCTGGCAAATTTAATAAAGTGACACGGCGAAGACGGAAGAACGGGTTAGCATGAAACTTTATGATCGCCGACAAGTGGAAGGGGGTAGATCGAAATACATGTTGTTTGAGATAAAAAAAATTCTAACAGCTTTCTCGTGGGAGATATTATATAGACGCTATTCACCGCGATCTACTAACACAGAATACTAATTTATTTATTTATTTGACGGACTTATGCAGTCCATTCTAACGATGGTAAATACAATTTCTTATAATAAATACAGACACTAATAAAATAAAATACAACTAATAAAATTAAAGCTAGGACAAAAAATAATAATTACTACCTCGAGACAAGATCCGGTCTATCTTAGTGAATTTTTAAAACTAAAAAGATTTACACCAAAAAAGTCCAGATAATTAAGTGTTTAATAATAATTATAACGCAAATAAGATATATATGTGAAATTATTTTCAAGCAATACTAACTTGTTTTGTTGTTTAAATTACGTAGAATTTTTCAGGCGCCACTGAAAAAGTTCAGACTTCGATTACCAAGAGAGATAGGTAATATTATAATAAAGAGGTACCAACGACAATTTTTCATTGTAAAAATATATAAAGTTATTCCTGTTATTGTTCAGTTGACGAATATAAGTCAAATTTTAGCGGCCTCATCATAATAACAATAGGTTTTAGAAGCTGTTTCATTTTATTTTAGGCACTAAAACTTTTCCGAGTGATTTTCGTCATAATGAATATGGGTTTCAGCTACCTATACTCGGTAATAGCGCTTACGTGACATCGGCTCATAAACAATAGCCTTGCATTAGCATAGACACACGCATAAATTGCCGCACCAAGGAAAACGCAGAAGGAAGAAACGTTGCCATCGTACTGACTACAAGAGACAAGAGACTAGGACTCGTTTCCTGCACTTAACGACTCAACTTTTAGCATAAACAACATAGTGAAACCTGACAATCTTCACTTGCAGCGACACATTTTATTGACGATATTACAAAAAGTTTTGTCGACCCATAAACCGTGACACTTTTACCGGCGTGCTATAATAAGTTAGTATTTATGTAATGGCAACACAGTTATACTTATTTCATTTAAAAAGCGGTGAAGTCGTGTGGTTATTTTGAGTATTCATTAACACGTATATTATTATTAATATTATGCAATGAGAAGTACTTCGCGCTTTTATATTTCAATTCGAATTCGATCAAAAATGTGTGCAAATTTCAAATTCAAAAACAACCCAATTCATCACTATCCTACGAGAGGAGGTAAATATTTCAGATTCCCAAAAACAAGAATCAATGAACTTCAGATAACGGTTGATGAGTTGCCGGAAAAGAGTAGGATGCTGGGTCTATCGCATCATTTCGCGGGAAGGCGATAGTTTTTGTAAAAAATAAACATCAATATAGGGAACTAGAGCGTCATGAGTCTAAATTAATAACAATAAATAAAAATTGTAGGCATAATAATTGTAATACGTTGATAATATTGACAGAATTCAATTAAGCTGGTCCAGTTCGAAAAAATGATTAAAAAAAATATTTTTTTTACTTATTCGTACATGTTGTATTTTAGATGTAACAAATTGTGATTATTATACCACTGTCGTATGTATTGTTTATTTTTTGTGAACCATAATAAATAAAATAAATTTGCTGAAATTATTATTGTATGGAATTAAAGGCTGTAAAATGAATATTTTGTACTGCTATAATACCTGAATAATATATATATATATAGTTGCATAATTTATACAGCGCCATTTTTGTGAAAATCACCTAAAGGGCGCTGTACAAAAAATAAGAATCCCTGCACGTTTTGCAGCTACAGAGAGCATGGACGATTGGGATTCTAGTTCCTCCTTTCCAATTATGATTTCCAAATACAATTTTAACATATAGGAACTAGGTTTCAGCACGTCTTGCAGCTACAGAGGTAAGTAATCTGGCCCTCATTTACATTTTGTTTTTATTTGACAACGAAGTAAAGTGTTTGAATGGTGTTAAAATAAAAATATAAAAAAACTCATTTTTAAAAATAGGAGTTAGATTATAACAAGTCTTGCAGCTACTGAGCGCATGCACTGCTGAAATTCTAGACCCCATTTGCATTTATGGATGATAACATTTACATATTGAAGCAAGATAACCAATTGTCCTGCAGATACAAAGGGCATGGACGAGTGGAATTCTAGTAATTTAAAATTATTTAAACAATTTATATAATATTTATTTGAAAAATTTTTAAAATATTATTATTTTGTTAAAATAAAAATGTTATTTTAAACATTTTAGATTGAAACAATAATAATGATGCAAATATACATGAAAATATTCGATCTAAATTTTATTTTACATCTTTGTTTTAGAAAATGTACAAACTAAATTTGCATTGTAATTTATGTAAGAGATCTGTAAACTAAAGTGTACCTAATAAAAATAATACATTCGACCCTACAGAACGTGAGCCAGTGAAGTGGATACATCCAGAAATAGATCAATTATTTTACTTTTTTTAAAATATGTATAAATTAATTCAATGTGTAACCTTGAATATAGATTTTCTTGTTAGAAAATTTAAATAAATGAATAACCTCAATAAATACATTACTGAATAGGTGTTACGCACATACGCTAGAATGCGTATTGATTTTCCTCGATGGCAAACGAAACAGTCACATGGCAATAAAAATGAATAAAACATACAGGCGGAGAAATCGCGGAGGATAATTTATCTGAGGAAATGTAACAGCAGTTACTGCACTATAAATTAGGCACGCCGATAGAGCGGGGAAGCCAAGTGAGATTTTCACACAATCCGATATGGAATACGGCGCTAACCGCGATACATCGGAAGGCGATAGGAACTAGTTACACACTTAATCTTGCCACAGCGTTACTAGCGACACGTTCATCTTATCTGGCGGCGAAACCTGTGCACGATGCGCGGTGGACCGATTTTCTAGAACAGATACGGACAACCTTTTAAGCTCGGAGTGTCAAAACTCTGAAAAGACCCGGCTCGATTCGGGTGCTGTGTCGCATCTAGGAATATTGATAATGCAGATGATTGCAGCCCTAGTAAGTCAAATAAAAACGAAGTAAGCCTAGTAAACGACGAAAGCGCATTACTCGTTCTTGGGCGACGCGGCGATCGCCCATAAACAATGCGTGTCTCGGAAGACACCTCTGACATGTGTCAGGGGTTACCCATCACTGTCCTAGAAGCTAGCTGGCTGGTTGGTACTTGGTACACAGAATATAACATTTCGCACGAACGAAAACGACTTAACTAAAAAAAAAATTAAAATGAATTAAGATCATAAAACGACTTCAATGAACACTATCCATCTTTCTGCATTAAAAAAACGCAACATTCGGGAGGGAATAGGACAAAACCGTTAAATCGGTCTCTTTATTACTCAGCGAATTTAAATTCCGTGTCAGTACGGAAGCGACGCAATTAGTGTTGTGTTTTATATTGCTATGTGAAGGACGCAACGCAGACAAACATATAGTGACCGAAAGCCGGTTGAGTCGATTTTATTCTGATACAAATGGCATGTTTACTTTATTAAAAATATAATAATATTAAAACGACCCATTTAGCTTTGTGATTGTTTCGTTCCGACTAACTGATAATCTTAGTGACTTATTTACGTTTATGTCATTTTGTGAATAAATAAAAACATGTTTTTGGTGACCTGATCTGACCAAATAAAAATTATATCAATATCAAAGATCTTTTGTTTGTTTTTTTTTTCAATCTAATAATGACTCATTAAAGAAATGTCTTGTTTAAACTTATAATAATTTAACAAATTACTCCCGAGGGGGTGAAATCCAGTCTTTTATCTGAGAACATTTGGACAAACTCAAATATTGTAGTTGTAATAATTTATTTTTATTACGCTTTTTTTTCATAGATTTATAGCTGAAAGCCTTCGGTATATTTTATAACTCAAAATTTGATGCTTTCTTTGAAAAATACGAAATAATACGAAGATGTCACAGTTAACATTCTCCTTTTGCAATTTCCCAAAAAGTTGATTTTTTTAGTTGAGTCGTTTTCATCCTAAAGGTGCGATATACCCGACAATAGCAAATAATTTTGCAGCATCAATACCCCCCACAGCAATACCCATCCATCAACTCAGAATTGACTTTTACAAGGGGAAATAGGTCAATTTCGGATTAGACTAATTGATAATCTATTTCAGAAGCTCGTCTTAGAAATACTTAAATGGCTAGATTATGAGGCCTCGTAAGCCAAATAGTATAATGTCAGAGTGTATTCTACAGAAATCTCAATTTACTGTTTTTTTTTATTCTGTGTTATATTTGTGTGAATTTGAATTATATTTACTATTTTTTACAAAAGAATTGAAGTAATGAAATAAAAGAAAATCTGTTTTTAAGAAGCTAATGCGAGTTTTAATGAACATTGTTAATTTTTGGGGAAAGCATTTTTTTTTGTGAGAAAGATTTTTGCGTTCTTATATGATTTACCCAAAAAACTCCAATTTGGGGATTATTTTCAACGAGTTGTAAATAAGTCACTATTAGAAAATGCGAACAAAGTTGTGGTAGAGGGGGGTGCGACTCTCATACCTCTGATCCGCGAGTCCGCAACACTAGCCACGGGACCACAACCCGGTACAATGAGTCGTAGATACTGTAGAACTAATAGCATTCATGAATAAATGATTTTTGTCTAAATTGAATGAATGCAATAAAATAAATCTTCGTAGCACTAAAATTGTTGAAAATGCTTTAATAAAGGACAGGCTATTTTTCGAAAGCGAGTAGTGTTATTTATGATATTTAATAAAACGTATAATGTTGAGGATTAGAATTCTAACTGTTTACCTACTAAGAATAAGCTTAGTCTGTTGAAGCCAAGCACTCGTACTCGGTTTACGCAGATGCTTCGTTATGGGCCACCGCACAGAGGGCCGCTGACCTTAGGCTAACTAGCTGACCGTGGCAATACAGAAGGCGAGAAGCATTCCTGCTCGACTAGAACCATTAATTGTTATTCGGGTACTATCCTCGTAATCTAATTAAATGATATTCGTGATTACAATCCGGAGGTGCAATTGGTCGGCTTGGACAAGTTAGCCAAACTAGGCGTCAGAAGCCGCCCACAACCAATGTTCGGCACGGGTGGAACTTTAAATGATTTAAAAGTTCGGGCTGGCGGCGGAGAAAAGCAATAAACAATAGAAAGGGCAGACAAACTTAAATGGGCAAACACTGGACCAAGTCGCAGTGGGTCCAATACTTCCAAGTGGGAAGTTCAATTCGCAATAAGAGAGTGCTAACTCTATTGTCGGAATTGGATACACACAGATAAACTCCGCCTCAAATCATTCGCCTGGGTGGGAATGGGAGGAGTAAATAAAATAAAATAACAGTCCCCCGGGAAACAAAAAGCAATTTTACGGGGAAACAAATCAAAAGAAGCAAAAAGACCGATACAGTGCAATATAGCGCCCGGGGTGCCACCTTCGGATCTAGGACGGCCAGTAATGTTACATTTATGGCCCAAATTGAGAGGTTAACGGTTTACGTAGGTAAGTAGAGTATAATATTATTTGACGGCTGCGGTTAGTTAAACGGAATAATTGTATGTTAGAGAAACCGCAGACTGCGGATCTAGCGGAGGAGTATCTGGGTAATCGTGCAGCTTCTGGAGTAGTAATCTCACGAGGGTTCACGCCACACCTCGCCGTCCTGAGAGAATTGCACCAGCTATTATTCACCGCACGCCGTATAGCTAACCTGACTGGAGGCAAGTTTCAGCAGAGCTGTTATTTTATGTAGGCGTTTAATAATGTACGAAAGGAAACCGCGCAACCGATCGAAAACAATCAAGCGGGAGAATCAGAGTTTTAAAAGAAACAAATAGGTGTCAGGAGCAACAAGGCAATTTTGTTTTAAGAACGTTGGCTTTCTTATATTTGGAGGTAAAGTATGGACTTTACTAGTTACGGATCACACAATGAGATATATCACTCGGTCACACGTTACGAACGAATGCACCCTACACTCAACACAACTCACATCCTACTCACCGCATTTCAATGCTCGAATTAATCAAGCGAATTTACTTAATACAAAGAGGATTTGCTAGAGACTCCGAAAAGGCATGAAATAAGTTAAGTTTTTTTATTGAAAATAAGTTTTTCGCATTTCGTTAATAAATTCCGTTGAGTTAATATTTTATATTCTCTAAGCGCGGTTAACTGCTAGATGTTTGCGATGCTGATGCGATGGGCAATAATGCATACTGATAATACCGTACGATCCTTTTTATTTACATTTTCAATAAAGCATATTTATCACAATACCCGTTTATAATACATTATAACCTTTATTATGATGTGCATAGTTATTGTTGTAAGAGTGAACGTACTCCGTGATTCCGCAATACCGAGGAATTCAAATACTTTCTGATTAGACCACATACGGAATCGAAGCAGCGTACGTAATTGCATACACTATACAATATTTATGTAAATAATTAGTTAATTGCTTTTAGAATGTTAATAACAAATTAATATTTGCAATAATTAGCTTTGATTCCGCGCAATAACATCAAAATGTTTATATTCATAACGCGGTAGGAAAAGCAATTAAAAAGTTTTTATGCAATATACATCTTCAATTTATTATGAAATCGAAATATAATTTTAAAATTAAGTGAGGAATTTCTCTATATGTTGAAACATTTTGTTTGTCAGTCCTTATAAGCAAGACAGGATTAACAAAGGACATAACAGTGGGGATAGATGAATAAAGGGAATGCATCAGAAACCAGGGTATCTTCTACGTACTATGCAGGTAGGTATTCACTTAGTCCAAGAGCGGCAAATGCCGTAAATCTCGGCATAAATTTCACTCATGTTAGACAAGCATATTTTTAATTTATATTGAGACATGTATATAATGTGGCGTAGACTTGAATACGTAACAATATTAAAAAACCAAATATTTTCTAAGATACACAGGAATTAGGTACTTCTGGCCGAAAATAATATGAATACCTATTTAGTCCTTCCAGATTAAATTTGCACACACATTGCGTATTGTGAAAAAGACAAGGTTAAATAATTAGGCTTCATCAGAAATTTAAATGCTACGAGTTTTATTATTTTTTAGTAAAAGTCAAATTATAGGTATACATTTAAAATGCTTTGATTTTTATTATTTTTCAGTAAAAGTCAAATTATAGGTATACAAGTATGATAGCAGCCTCCTATAACGAGCGTCTTGTGGACCTGGCTTGGACACGTGCTGCGCATGCCTCAGGAGAACCTAACCCCAAGTTGCCTCTTCTTTAAACCTGCAGGCTCCCGCCGTCCTGGAAGGCCGTCGATGACGATCTTTCGACTTTATTCGGCGGAATTAAGGGGCGCTGGATTGACGTGGGAAGAGGCGAAAATGCTGGCTGGCGAAAGGGTCTCGTGCAGGCAATTGGTGATGTCCACATGCTCCACTTAGGAGCGGATGTGGAAAGAAGAAGAAGGATGATACATTATACAAACGCTTTAAATTGCCGCAGTCGAAGACTGAGCAAGGGGATGTTTATAAATGTTTTCTATTTTGTTTATTTCACGCTTATTGCGAATCGGTGAAATAGGGACAGACATGGTGCTACAAAGCCTCGACAAACGTTTCAAGATACGTTTCGCTTTAATAGGCATGAAGAAAAACGGCGAGTTTTTCGTCATTAAATCCAGAACGATAAGGAATAAATGCTCATATTCCCCTCTAAGTGAAAATGTGCGGATAGGTCGCTACCCGCTACCCGCTTCCCGGATCCCGCCCCGCTAAGGCCGGCATGGCGATGTGAATGCATATTGTGCGACAGTGAACAAAGAGGCAGATACAACTACCTGCACAAGCATTGGAAAGTTGTGAGCAAACGAAGGCTTTGTGAGGCAGAGGGGGATTTCGTATTGTTTTGTGGGTGGTACAAGGATTTTATACAAAATGCACATGTTTGATAATACTAAAGCCGCGAATAAAATTCTTTTCGAGAAATTAATGCAAAAAAAACTTAATACCGAATTGAAATAATTTTCAAAACGAACGACAAAAGAAATTCACGCTCTCATTAAAAAAGAAGAATAATATCTAATCAGTTTTTTTTTGTACAATGTTGTAAACAATCTTTTTGATGTTCCTGGAGGCTTATTCTGCAACAATTTCGTTCCGTCAGATTATTCGTTTGAAATTTATACATCTCACTCTATCGCGTTCAAAATCGTATTTTGCCTTCGATACGAATAAATTTACGAGACGAATTAGTTACAGAATAGTGCAAATGATTTGGTTAAATGTATCTATTTTTAAGTGCCTAATAGGCCTTATAAGGCATCATATTAATTCTCCGTTCCCGAGAATTCATTCTCTCGAAAAAAACACACAGATGACCAAAAAATATATATTTTAAAATATACATATATCAAGCTTCAAGAACCAATTATTCTTTAAAACAATTGATAATAATTTAGTTTCTAGTATTTTTATTTGTTGGTTTTTTTTTTCTTCATTTTTAACTGTATTTTTATATTTGTAAATTGATTGTTACCTCTGTATATGTAAAAGCCCTTTAGGCGTTTAAAAATAAATAAGATAATACAAATATTCGGGTAATTTAAAATTTTCAGTTTTAACTCGGATATTCGTTAGGGAATTATACAACGAAAGTAGCAAAAAGTAAAATAATCTCAAGTATTCGAGATAATTAAAGGGAATAGATTCCTCGGGTTTAACAGAACATAGAAGCGCTAAGAGTTTTATCCGTGGGAGGTCTGGAGTCTTGCCAGAAAAGTATTAACGGAGGCATTTTTACATTACAGAATCAAAGCTCTTACAGTACTTAATGGTCCTAATAACACTGCTTGTATCAAACAATGGGGTTTGAAACATTTAATCAGCCTTCATCAACCACAGTAAGTTTATGGGCTATTACTTATTATAACCACTGTCACTGCCAGTCTTCGTATCGCAGTAAATACAGAATACAATTATTTGTAGCCTAGTCAAACATAGTTTTATTTTATCGCCGAAGAAAAGAGAAAGGAGCTATGTGATTCTAGTGGTGGTAATGTGTGCGTACATTTTAATGGCAGTGGTTTCGCGATAACTAAAGTGGCCGCGCAAAGCCGAACAACTGTCAAAATAAGACCACAAAAAAAATGTTTATTGAAAAAATAATTAAAAGCAAACATTTTTTGTAAATTAAATTAAAGTAACTTTGACAAAAAACTCAATTCAGACTATTTGGAAAAAAAAACTATTAATCTTAATAAACCTACATACCTCACGCTGCAATTATGTGAAAGTTTTGTATTTAGACCCCTAATCTTTTATTAATGTTTTTGCATTTCCCTGAATATATTTTATTGCGCTTTTCAGGAAATATTATGTACTGTAAATATACATGTCTGTGTTCGGGCGGATAAAGAATAAACTACTGAGAGTGAAATAGATAGAACCAGACCCCGGGCGAGTGTTTTAGACTCGATGGCTGCGCTCTCGGGAAAAAACCTGAAAAACGAAAACAAGTGAAGATAAATCCGCCTCACTGTGTAGTGATTGGTGCGTTCGCCTACCATGCTTGAGGTCCTAGGTTCAATTCCTGGAAGGGCAGGCGTAAATTAAAGATTTCAAAGGTGTTTCTACAATGAAATGTTTCATACTTCCAGGACGGGCACCCACAGTGGAAGGCTGATAACATATGTATGTAATAAATACGATCAATATTCGCTGCAATTAAAGTACCAATTTAGTACCCTATGCAACATTTGATGCAGGTAGGGGAATGGTGTTATATGCTTACAAATTTAAAAAAAAATAATTGAGTGCTGATCTAGAAAAAAACGTTATACTAAGAAAATAAGATATATTACATACACGAAGACAAGAATTACCTACTCAGACATTAGTTCTTAAGCGATTATAAGGAGCAATGAAGTCTAAACTCGGCTAGCATATTCAGTGAGGGCGAGCTTCTGCTACGGACGACCCCGCGGCCCGCATATGCATAATATTAATACAAACACGATCGGTCTCGTGCTCACACTCGGTACTGTGGTCCTCGCTCCCTCTTCCCACCGTCCGCCGTATAGTGTGCTACGCTGGTCCGCAGGCTGAGCGTCGGGCGATACGTCCTCCGGTCTGTTTACACCGGGCCGAGCCGGGATCACCGTTCCGGGGATGTGAGAATATTAGTGTATTTAGTACCCGGAATGTTATAAATTGGGCTTATCGGGAATACACGAGTGACTTAAATATCCAGACGTTTCAAGGAGATTATATTCAGGAAAAAGTTGGTTTGAAAAAATTGGTGATCCAACTAGGCATGGCTTTTACGTTTTGAGATATACTTAATAAATTATTGTACTGTGGTAAATAAACTTAAATTTATAATAAAATTTACAATTACCAAGTGCGTTGACTATACTTCTATTAACTGATACAAGATTGTAAAAATATTTTTTAATACTCTTCCATAGCCTATAGATATATTATATTTCCTATTTGTTTTTTAAGAAGGTGTTTGCTTTTTGTCTCGCAGCTACGTAGTTAATATTAATTACACGAAATAATAGATATTTAATTAGACATGAAACAATTTTTAAGAAGGAAATGCAAAAGTTTAAAAAACATCGACCAGTAACGGCTGGTTTGATTGTTTTATTTTTAATAACTACGCCTTAAAATAACATAATCATTTTTTATGCACATTTAAAAGTTTCTGCGAAATTCGTATCCTGTCATCTCTTTGACAAAAGAATGACACCAATCAAAATTATAATTCAAAGATGACAGGGGTGATTGGCCGGATCCTTCGTTATTAGATTATTTCTAGACCGGATCAAATTCTTATTTTAGCTTACCTAATTAAATATTGAGAATGCTCCAGAATACCGTAAAAGAAAGGTACTTATCATGGAAAAAAATTAACGTACCTATATTAAAATGTCACGAGTACGTGTTAAAAACAAGTATATTTAGTATCGGCTTACAAATCGCAAGTAAATAGAGTAATCAAGGTGTTTCCATTACCGTTCGGTAAGCGAAAAGCAAAAATGGGACCGTAACGGCACTCTTCCCTTCTACGGCGGTTATGACGACGTTGTGGAAAAGCGAAAAGCGAGTTCCTCCGCGAGAAGACATTTGTGCTTCCGCACGCGCGCCGCGGTCGCGATAAGGGAGGCTGCCGCGCGGAGCGGATATCGGCGGGCGAGGCGGTGAGGGGTATTAGGCGGTGCCAGAGAAATTGGGAATTTTCATTACTGCGTGTTGGCGATGCGAGAGAATAATCTAATATTTCACTAACAATCGCGACAGCGAACGATCCAATGACCATAATATTATTTACTAATAAAATATACGTTAAAGAATTCAAAGGCGCTTTTTTGATAGATGGGGATTTCTAAGCCCTGAAGATTTTTAAACGTTAAATTTTCCTATATTCATTCTTAATTTGACTTGTAAATTTAAAATATTCTGTTTGTAAAAGTTTGGCTAGTTAAAATAAATTATTATTCCCTATTAAGTGACATTTCTGTAATTGAAGTTATTGTAAGCGATCACAAATGACAAAATAGTATATATTATTGTCACCCTTCTCAAACTAACTATCTTTGTCACTCACCAATACCGCGTATACACAGACTAGGAAACGAATGTACCTCTCATATCCACATTTTTAACTCTGTGAATTCAAATCATCTATTTATAAATATTTTATGATGTTCTATACTAAAGATTAACAAACAAAAGCTACTTATGGTAATGATCCGGTGCTTATTCATTTTATATTTTTTATATCTTTTGTATGCTGACATACATACATGTACATGTAAATATTTCTTGTTAATTTTCTTTTTCTTTTTATACCCATATTTTCATATTGTTTTTTAGTTTTTAATTTTTGTAAATCTAACTTACTCATTATATTGTTATAGTTTATATTGTAAAAGGCACTTGTGCCGTATAATAAAGAAATAAATATTATAAAAAAATCAACAAACAGATATGCTACGGAATAAAAACACGTACATAGTCTAGCAGTTTCAAACAATAATTGTAGTTGATAAATTGGGTTTTTTTAACGAAATTTCTTGGTGGAACTGCGTTTTAATTATAATAATACAGCCTGACGATGTCGATCGCGACGAAACCCGGTCACTTATAAAAATATAATTAAAAGTGGAATAGAACTATATTATGTATTTTTATTATTGTAATTGTTAAATCGATGAATTACTCCATGATAAGATAATAGCCAAATATTTTATAATCCGGTAAAGCGACGCGGAATAGTTCCATTTCATTACGACAATTCGAGTGTGTATAAAATAATAATAGCTTCCCCCCCAAGAATGATTTCCCTGGAAAAGAGTTATGTTCCAAGCAAACTTAATTAAACCGAGATTAACTATGTTCATAAACTAGACACTGAGACGAGCGATTTGTAACACAAGCGCAGTCACTTCGCTATTTAGCGTACTGGCAATACTTGGTGGGATGTTCCGTGTACAATGCAGTTTAGTTTCAGTTTATTCGGGAATTCTATGTAGTCCTCTGCGCGTACATCGTACTTTACTTACACATACAATATATATGTACTTTATTAAACACCTGCAACTGTGGATATTGTAACGGTTTCCTGTGCAGTAAATGCTGTAATTTAATAAAAAATAAACATTGTATCCGGAATTAAGAGCTCAGGCTACGTATGTATATACATGCTTACATAATCACGGATTGGTTTACATATTCTCACACAAAAATCAAAATGAATAAAAATATTTAGAACGAGAAAATATTTTCCAGATAGAATATTTAAGAATAGGAACTATTCGAAAAACTGCGGTCACATTTTTTAAAAATATAAATTTAAGCGAAAAATTTATAGAAAAATAATTTGTTTTTAAAAATCAATAGAAAATCAGAAATAATAATTTGATATGTTGAATTATAATTTATTGATTTGCTTAGTCGATTTTTCTGCGTACATAATCTAGCTGTATTATGTTAGTCTTTTCACGTGATTTAACTAAATCCATCAAGTTATCAAACATATTACCGAGGAAGGTTTGAATTTCAATAGTACTATCGACAACATATAAATCATAAAAGGAATTGTAATTGAATATTTTAATGTAGTTTTCGGTAGAAATACACATTAAAACGATTTGTTACGGTGTTTTATATTGCTAGTGATATATTAATCAACTAACACCAAAAAATAGGAGAATAATTTAAATGGAAAGAATGCTACCCGTAACGGAAAAAGAATTAGGTACTTTGACAATGTTGACCGAAATTTTTGGATTGAAAAGTAAAAAAATAGTTGAATATTTTAATTTCATTATTTCGATGGCACGCGATAATATTTATATGCCACGAAAATTTCGCAGTGTTTCGGAAAAGCTAACGTGAGTATCAACTTTAATTTTGGAAAAATACTCGAGAATGAAAGAAAATGTTTTACGCCGGGTTGTGTCATTTTAACGGTATAGAAAACCTAATTGAAAATAAGGGCGTTCTTCAATCTAAACTCCTATACTTTGTAGAACGGAGGAAAATATTTTCCGTTCTTTCGTGCTGAACTGACGTTGATTTATAAGGTAACAATGTCGAACGGAATTCGACTTAACACTACCAAAGGATTTATCGTTCCGTTATTTGTAGTGAACCTCTTTCAGATATTTTTATGGTGTAATTTACTAGAAAATGCTAAATCTGCATACATTTAGATATTGAAGAGAATTAATTTTATGAAGCGAAGGAAAATACTAGCACGTAAAATGGTCTCATGATGTTCGTACATAAAAGTATGCTAAAGTAATTCATCAAATAACCTACAGTTCCTCCCGCATAAATCTAGGAATATAAAATCTGGTTAAATAAATAATTTTATGTCGAAACAGTAAAACTGGAAAGCATTTCCCTAACACTGATTATCAATCATTAACCTCGGGCAAAGGAAATAGAGGACTTTAGCGATATAAATATCATGTATCGCGGAGTCCATACATACTCTAAATGATTGCAGGTATTCATTTTAACGCTGGGGAGGTATATTCCCTTAATACCAGCCGTAAAATTGGGGTGTCGGGGAGGGAAATTGTAAATATTCAACATGGTAAACATAATGGCCAGAGAGACGACGAAAAATACATAAATTACATTAACAAATAATGACACGATCTCGCGTAGTAAATTGATTCAGTCATTAAACATTCCGAAGATGAGGTCGTCCGGTGACCGAGTAGAAATGTTTGGGTCGGTGTTTTACCATGGCGGTGAGTAGGCATGATCTGAGAATGTTGCATGTACGATAACCTTTCAAATTGGGTGTTTAGAAAACATGTAATTTCCGGGGGCTGCCACGCGCGCACGCCCTCGGGGGCGAGCAAACACTCAATCCGCTGTGATAATTCCATTTTAATGCTTAGAATATAAACAAACAAAAAATATGCCTACTTATTTTGCTGGTAAAATACTTTTTATAGCACTCCACGCGCTTCGTTTTTATTACTGTCAATATATCTATTTTATTTTGCCTAAATCAACTTTATACAAAGGATTGTGTAATATGCTAGTCGAAGCAGGAAATTATATAGACGACAAACCGCATTTCGTAAAGATTTAAAAAATATGAACCGATAAAAAGTGAAATGAGTACGTACACAATCTACAAATTGCGTTTTGAATGTCGATATTTTGTTCTTATTTTCTACTAGTAGGTAAGGAAAATAGTTTATGAAGCATTTATATAGTAGGTAATGCTGTTTTTTATCGAGTTAATAAATAATAATAAATCTAAATGAGGCAAATTTCTTAATACGTTCACTTTTGAAGATTTATAATATTTTCCTTAAATAGGTATTTTGTGAAATACTCGAATGATTCGCTTTTCATTGCAAAGTTGAAAGTTGACATAATATTGACGCGAAAAATTTAAATAAGACGACGAATATCACGCGTACAAAAAAGGTTGTCAAAACATCAAATATGTAAACAAAGATTTTTATTTTTAGTATGTGATTGATAAAATTATCAACAATTTTGTTGCATCTTTTTTACGAATGAAACTACGGAAGGTTTGACATTAATGAATAAAAATAATATATAAAATACTGTCATTCTTAAAAAAAGATTTGTTTAATTTTTTTTTTTTTAATGAAATACGGCCAAAGTTACAGAAGTTTGACACCTATTTTAATTTTTTTAATATGACATTTTGAAAATTCATTTTTAGTTGAATTTATCGACATATTTTATTTAACAGTGGGGATTTCGCCTTATAAAACGAATAGAAGGATAATTAAAATGAGCGGATTTTGTATTAACACTGACAAATTTTCTTTACTGTCGAAAGAAAACTGTCAAAATATGAACATAAGTGTAGTTCGGATGACGTTTCATCAGTTAGCTCGAGTAAAGAAATGATTTATCGTTTCTGGAGTAAAAGTGCAGATTACCAACCAGTTGTAATTTGAGATCCTTGGAAGCTCCAATAGGGGACATCCATTGGTGTAGGCCGATATAGCGCTTGGGCAGAACCTTCAGAGACAGGTCCGCCTGCGCGTACAGCGCATCCAGGCACTGCTGATCCAGGGCGGAGGCTTCCAGCCCGCAGCCCTCCAGCACGACCATGGCGACTGGCACTACCACGATCTCGTGGGACACTTAATCCATCACTCGAACAGGCGAGGGTAGAAGAGACACTCACTTTCCGAGCACTCTTCGTCTGCTCGGGACGTAAACCGAACTGGATGTTCGCCAGACAAATTACAGCCTCGAGGGCTGTTTCACAATAATCATCTATGGGTTTTGTTCCAAATTAAAATGGTAAATAATACACACTGGGACGAAGCACACAATAAACGCGCAAGTCTAACAAAAAGCTGCCAAACAAGAAGAATCGCGGAGTTTTGATTGTTACTAATTTAGATTAAAATTACTACAACGATAAATAAATATTTCTTTGATTTTATCACAGGCGTAAATGGGAAGTCGACTTAAGGGTAAATATATTTGGTAAAATAAATTATGTTTTAAACAAGGTGATATGCTCAAGTAGCTCGTTTATACTAGGATATGCTTAAAGGAAACTCCGATCACTCAGGTATCATTCTAAGTAGCGCGAGTGCGTGGAGCCGGGGAGACTGCGAAAAAGTTCAGGTCGTCGTAGACTTTCCACATATCCAGCGGGAGTCGCGGTGCCCCGGCAGCCTCAGTTGGCGACGTCTCGAGAATCAGATCGCCGTACGTGCGTGACGGGAGGAATGTTATCCGTAACTGTAAACAGCGGAGAGCTCATCGACCGGCGGAGAGAGCGGCTAACGGTAATCCGGCGATACCAGCTCGCGGGCCGGCAGCTCATGGACAAAGGCACTGCGGCCCCGGAGGCTCTCCGGTCCCGGAGAAGAAATAATATCGCTCGGTCGAAAACAGAGACGGCGCGATCGGCTCGTCGGGTTTGCGTGAAGTAATACGCGGTACAGCTGACTGGGCGATACGGAGGGCGCGCGACCGTCTGGGCCGGTGTCGCTGAGTGACTGGCGCTCGGACGGGCCGGGGGCGGCGGCGGGGCGGCGGCCCGGTAGAGGGAGAGCAGTCGATAGTGGAAGTGGGCGGCGAGGTACACGCTGCCCGCGGAGGACGCCCGAAGAAGAGGATGGACGAGACCAGATAACGCAGACGGCTTTCTTCACTTCTCGGACCGTAAATGGGCCATTTATCCAACATACTCTTTCACTTCAACAATAATTTTGTACCTTAAGCGTGGCAGAAAATAATAAGTAGCTAAACCAATTGTTCATTTTTATATTATTATTAATTTAATACCTAAACAATATATTAATTATGAATGAAATCAGTATTGAATAGTTCAGGTTCCACGATTGAGCGAATGAATATCCTTAAATTTAGAATATGCAATTTGATTACATTACATGCATACCTCGAATGCCGAATCGACAATAATAAGGACATAAATCGATTTTTGACATTTTCTGAATCTGTGTGCTCATTTCTATAAAAAAAAGTAAACAAAAATTTAAATTATTATTAATATTTAAAGCATTAACTTGTGGTCAAACATTTAACGAAATGTTTTTAAATAACCACTTACCGACTTTACTATATCTACAGGTTTCCAGATGTACCAGTCTCTTCGTCAGGACACCAATTAAACCAACATGCAAAACCCACTATACACCTTCCCCTGCTTTCACCCCCTCCCTCTTTTTTGAAGTATTTCTCCCACAGCATGAAATATTTTCATAATCTAATCAGTGCACGTAAGGGCTGCTTATTAAAATGCATGTCGTGTTGGTTTATATTTTTGTGCAACAACTATGGTGAAAGCGTATAGTGGGTTTTGCATGTTGGCTTAATTGGTGTCCTGACGAAGAGACTTGCACGACTCGGAACCGGTAGACATAGAAACGTCGGTAAGTGGTAATATACAAATATTCAATAACATTTAGCAAAATAAACATTTCTTAAGATTGATATAAATTTAAAGCCACAACAATTTGAAATCTATGAATTATTGTTCTGATCACGATTGAAACGTTTTTGTGCTCGTAAGATATATTTTTCCAAGCAGATCTATTAAGAAAGTGCTTTTTATCTTTTTTTTTTCAGCGTTTCGTAGTTTTCCTTTTCCAACGTAAAATTTTTAGGTAAAATGAATAATTTAAAACAACAGTTCACAACAGAGAGCGCTAGGATAGATAAAGTGTCTCTTTTATGAATGTAGGAATTCCGAAAATTCTCAAATGTTAGAATGAGATTGCGCGGTAGATATTCGTACCAAAGTAAAGTTGTGAACGCGCGATTTACCGTTTAAACATGACTAAATTCAAAGTCGATCTTGCGTGACCTCACAGCACAAAACTTCTCAGGTCGATATCGGTGTAAGCGCTATTAAGTAATACGCTCTTGTTTAACTATAGACTTTCCACACAGACTTGGGTAAATCATCGGTAAAACTTATGTTCTGATAATATAGTCAATACTATCTACACCAGTGCGATCAGCGACGCTTAGTTACAAATGAAAAACTAATGAAGTTTATGAAAAAAGACTAAATTAATAATATTTCGTGTATTTTTATTATAATTTATGCTTTATTAAGCTAGTTCATAACATCTACATACATTTTATTACATTTAATACCAAAATTTATCAAGTATTTTTGAACTTGATTTTTTCAAGCTTTCTTTCTATTATTTTTAAGGTAACTCGATTTCATATAAAAAAAATCATTTTTCTTTTATAAATATTTACTAATTATTGAGCTACAAAAAATGTGCAAAAACACACATTTATTTTACAATTCACATTTTTAGTGGACGTAGCCATTCCTATAGGCACGGCACATTCCGGAAAGTAACATGTATTAAATTTTAGATTTGATACATTTAAAAAAAAATAATACCTGCATAAAAAAACCAAAATGAAAAACGAATTTTAACGCATATTATACTTATACTCCTCACGTATGAGACATTTTCCTCGGCTTTCTTTTTTTATTTATAAGCTAATTCTTTGTGTATAAAACTGCTGTGTTTTAACATGTACTCGTATACAGGTTGTCCCAAAAACCATCGTATTCCCTTCGTGGGGTGATATGCCAGTTCATGACTCATGACTAACCAGAATATTATTATGTAAATATGATTTTAGTGTATACTTATATAATACTTTTCTCTGTGTGAGGTTGATTTTGAGGTTTATTAGTAGTATAAGACAAGTTTTGTATTTGTCATTTTTATAGTGTATTAATTGTTATGAAAATATTGATTATTTATATATTTAATCAATAATACAATTAAAAAATAAAGCTGTTGGCTTTCCTCTTAAAATGTGCAATTAACAAAAAACTACGACCAAAAAAGAAAACGGACAGTCGAGAGGTGTACAAACAGGAACACAGTAGATAATCTAAGTATGCGGTTCAATACAATGGGATGTAAGCGGTAGGCACTTCAACACTCTTCACGCTGTCGGCCATTTGTGAAACTAATGGTTAACAAGAAATAAACACTGGACAAATATCCGAATGGAGAAATAAAACACAACGGTGTGAGCATGATACTTCTTCATTCCACAGCTGCTCCTAAGTGGAGCACATGGACATCACCAGACGCCTCCAGGAGACTCTATCGCCAGCCACCACTCTCGCCTCTTCGCGAGACGATCTTGCCTTTAGTTCTGCCACATACATCCGAATAATCATTATCTTTTTTATTATATTTTATTATATTTTTATTTATTTTTGCACCACAACAGGCCAGAAGGCCCATTTACAGTGGTGAATTAAATCACAAAACACCCAGGCTCTAGAAAAATTAAAATGTAATTTTTGTGTTCTCACCGGGAATCGAACACGGAACCTACCGTGCGTGAGTCAAGCGTCTTGACCACTACACCCATCGGCCTTCCAGGACGGTGGGAGCCCGCAGGTGTGCAGAGGGGGGAGCCAGGTACACTGCCGCACCCTCAAGACGCTCGTTATAGGAGACTGCTGCGTCCGTTCTCGGACATTAATGTTCGTTATAAAATCAACCGAAATCGCAACCATTCTCCCAAGCACATATTTAGAGCATTATACATCCATCTTCACATCGTTGCTAACATCAAATGGTGCATAGAGTACTGCATTAATACGCCAATAATTACACTTCGTTCAGTTCGTATCAGTTAAAAGCTTTAGTGCCATTGCAAGGACATTATTAACTTTTATTCAAAAGTTTTGTCTCAGAGTAAAAGGTCATAAGTCAATTTTGGGCAAGTCAAGTACTTGCCATTATTGATGTATGTACATATATTGCAACACAGAGGAATTTTTTTTTGAAAATGAATATGAAAGTAATTGGGCGACTTAATGTAAAGCATTCACTATTCGTATTTTATTACCATTATTATATGTTTATCATAGACTAAGAAAAATTTAATGAGGTAAAAAGTCAATCATATTATTTTATAAATCTTGGGTAAAAGGAAATTCGTGTTTTAATAAAAAATATATATACTAAGCCAAATATGTTGGTATTATAAATTTTTGTAAAAGCAGATTTGCCGTTTATGTTAATAAAATAAATAAATAAAATATTATTGGCTTCAGATTTCTTGTCGACTTTCTTTGGAATCGAACCCGGATGCATTCTGAATAATCATCAGAATGAAATAAAGGGCGCCAGTAACACGGGACGATTATTCACATTTTCCACTCCCTTGACGCGAAATTACACCATGTGGCCAAAAACTTATACCATTCAGTAACAAAGTTTTAGTACCGTGAATATTAACTTCATGATCAATATTATTATAACTGAGAATACATATAATAAAGCAATAAAAACTTCTGTCTTCATTTACGATAGATCACGAAAGGAATATCTTTTATATGTGAAAACATATTTATTTTATTGCACAATTTTCTACTATTTAAGCGCAGGGTTGGCATGAATTTGATCGTGATTTGAAACAGCTAATTATTTTAATAAAAGTAATGGAGATTTAATCAAAACTTGAATTTAAACAAACGACTATACAAAAATAATGATATAAAGAAAAGGCGCTGTGGCGCAGTTGATTAGATGGCTAACTGTGAAATTGGCGTAGCGGGTTCGATTGCCGATAAAAACCAAGAAATATTTTTTCTCAGTCGGTCTGCGTACTAGTCGTATAATTTTCATAATTTCCTTCCATATCATCTTTTCCATTTCTGACAAGGCTCTAAAATAGAGGGTCAACGAGTTGTAAAAAGTTCGATATTTATTTGTTTATAATTATTATTTATTTGCGTACTTTACAGTCCATTTAGTAATATAAAAATATATAACATTTTTTATATGCAAATATGATTAAAATAAAACACAACTATGTAAAAACTAGGACAAAGAATACGATATTAAAGAATTGCGCAATTATTGACAAGTGTAACCAGACCATTATATTTAAAAAAAAGTTATTTAAAATTTAGGCATTCTTTTTTGTGATTCGTCACTTATTCAATATAAATTATTCATTTTTTATACGAGTAAAATACATTGAATTGTTTTCCCTGCTACCCTGCTAGCGTATGGTAAAGTGATACAGAGAAGCTTTTGTATGCTTACTTTGGGAAGTTCGTAACATAACCTACCAAAAAGCCACACAAACCAACATTGTGGCTGGAAACGGCTTTCTTAATTCCACAAAGAAATCCAAACAGGGACGTCGTTTAAGAGGATTTAAAGGCGAATACGGCGAAATCAGATTAGCGTTAATGACGGTGATATGATGCTATGATATGAAGACGAGAATTTGTAAAAATATACACAATGATTATACAGCTAAAATATCCCAGCTTATCATCAAACTCAATCAAGTTAGTGCTTCAAACATAAATTTTATATTATTAAACGATTAGGTACACAATTCATTATTTTTAGCATAATTTATACAACGAAAATAAGTATTATTAAATAAATAACGATTTATAGAACCGAACAAAAAACAATAAAAATATTTTAAAGCATCGCGTCTATCTTGATAGTGGAACAGGAAGGTAGCGCGTCTATCTTGATAGTGGAACAGGAAGGTAGGGGGTTGAATCCAATACTTGTCTGCAAACATTGGACACACTAAAAAAAAATTTGAAAATAACAAAAAGTTTGCGCTCTTGTGATTTACCGAAATATTTAAATGTTGGTTTGTTTGTAATTACGAGTTGTAAATAATTCCCTAAAAAAATAATTGGAATCAAGCTGTAGAAGAGATGGGTTCGAACCACGGACTTTTGATCCGTGAGTCCATGAAACTAATTACGGGACCACAACCCGGTTTAATTACTGATATTTTATTTTTTTTAAATAAATACATGTTTGTAATGTTATCATATGTACCTACTTATTTATACTGTTATAATTAGCGTAAGCCATAAGATTATAGAAATAATTGATATTTTCCAAGAGTAGGTAATGGAAGTTAGTTTGCTAAATATCTCATCACATAAATCCATCAACAACCGTTAGCGCTGGACTATACAGCTGGCTGTACGGATGAGGAGTAAACTCGGTACCCGGTATATCCGCGGAGGCTGTAAATCCGCCTGCGCTAAAGTCTGGAAAAGTTCAAACAAAAGTTGCATATTTAAATTGAAAATTTATTACATTTACTCGTAAACGATATGACTAAAGTTATAGAGCAATTTCAGTTCAGCGGAGTTTCTTGCGTCATTAAAATAGATATTTGTTTTAAAAACAACGAAAACACTATTATGTGTTTAATGGAAAACATAAATAAAAAGATTTAGTATATTAAGGTGACGTTAATTAATTATTAAATTAGAATCTGCGGGAAGCAGGAGTTCTTATGTTTACAAATTGTATCTATAATTAAACATAAGAACTTCTGTTATGCGATAAGTAGTTCGTCTCCCCACGGGCCCCCATTTGCTCGCAATTTTTCCGTGCACATTGAGAGCAGGATCTTATATTTCTTTGGGTGTCTTATGATGTGTCCGAAATATCTCAACTTTCGGATGTTAATCGTTTTAATAAAAAAAAATACACGTCCTATTCATAATGTCTCGATTTCAGAATAGTATCTACCCATTGAGTTCTGAGGATCTTAAACATCCAGATTTCGAGGGGTTCTGATTACTTTATCATCGTTTCGCTGGGGGTCCGAGCCTCCATCCCGCACGGGAGCGCAGAAAACTCGTAGCACCGCACTATGAGCATTCTGAAGTTTCGATTAATAGCATGGCTGGACAACACCCTTCTCATCTTAATGAACGTGGATTGCTTATATAATGTTTAAATATTGTATAAGATCTATAATTTACCCCTCTGTGAAGAAGAATTTGAAACACTTTTATTACTAAATAGAGCTAGTTGTTATACCTACCTACATAACTAAATAAGTTTTTCAACGTTCTCTTCTATTACTATTTTATTAGTTTATTACATATATTTATTTAAATCTTCAAAACAAAATCCTTTTTTTTATGAATACGTGACATTCATTTTTGTTATTCATCTAAGCGGCTTGGTCAACGTTTACATTATCGACAAAATTTAGGAACTGTTTTGCAGTTGCTTTTCAAAAACATAAACAACTTAATTATTGTCAAATATGTTTTCTGAACAATAAAAGATGCGACGGAAGATAATGTAGATGAGAGAGGATCTGCAGCGCGTCCCCAGTCATTGAACAATTCATTTGATGGGGTTTAGGGAACGTGATTCCTAGTCTGAAATGACTTTGGACGACGAATCACGCGATAAATGCAGAGAATCGAGTTCGTCACCTTTGGCCATTCACCCATGCGAAAGTGTAGTATCTTCTTATAGAGAATCTGCCGTAACATTTCTGAAGTGCGGTACGAGTCGGTTGCTCACGAACCGAAAGAGGCAGTTTTCCGTTTCTTCCTACGATTTTCACTTATTACGGTACATCATAGATTTCGGATTCCCGCGAGACGAACCACAAAAAAGAAATCTCATCTAGCTCCGAAACAAGGGAACAAAGTTTTAAATTGATTCTAAATCTCCCGATAAGTTGGTTATTTCGTCAGTAAAAATAAAACTTGGCGTATTTCCCTGTCGTACAAAGCATGTGCGTAGGAAATTTATGTCTGATTGATACTTGAAAAGGTGGATATGCGATCTTTTTACGTTCCGGTGAACTTTAACTACGCCCGATGGAAGCATCACACGAAGAAGCACGTGACAACGGAATAAATGACAACGCCGTTTACATCACCGGATTTCCGGTAAATACTTTTTTTTAAATATCTAGAATGAGAAAAGGTGAACTGTCACGAGATCTAAATTAACAGATGAATAGGTACATTTTAACGGCTCAAAAAACCGTCCGCTAGTTCTGTCTTGTTTTCCAATTTATCAGCCCTTATCTCTTCCACATTCGCCGTTGCGATTGTCCCGAGATTGGCTTTAGCTGTACACGGTACAGTTCCAGTGAATGGGCCGCTGTTTGAGGATCTCGTTAGGGCCTACAATCGGCGGACCTCGCTCAATCACCTGCCACGGACCGGCCTTCCGCACATCCGCCCTAGACAATGGCTGAAAGGGCGGGGACCATTAGGAAAGACAGCTACGGCGCTAAATTAGACGACAAGCTCGCGCTATATGGCCACTTATGTTCTCTATTCCTTTTAGTACTTACAGCCTGAATCGCTTACAGCGCTGATCGATAATGCTCAATAAATCAGTAAACGCACGCGATATTTGCGATGGATCTGCCGACAAGGCCGGGAAATGGCAATTACTTAGGAGAAAAAATAGATTAAAAAATAACTGCATCAAGAAAATAATACAAAAATATGACAAATAGACGACGAAATTCATTATAAATGTAGCTTAATTTCAATTTTAATCTTTTGAAAACAAGATACAGCTTTTCAGTCGGCGCATCGAATTGCCAAGTAAAAGGATCAATTCCTAAGTCAACATGAAGTATTTGTTCATTTATGACGAAATTCAATAAATTATCCCGGAGACAATGCAGTGCAAGACCGAAAATTTTATTACACGCTATTTACTAAAACAACACGATCGGTATTTATATTACAGTGCCCAATGCGCTAATTCGGGTCTTTTAGGAAATCCTCGACCTTTCATGGTAAAATGCAATGAAAATCAGCTGCGCAGGTAATTGGGAGAGTAGCACACGCGATCAGCATGCAAACTTTCAATCCTATGCAAGTTATTACTTCTTCGCGGGGGTTGTATATACTCGTACATATTACGGAGGAAGAAATAAACAAAGTATTACATTCTTTGTTAGAAATTGTAAACGGTTAAGCTATGTGCGTGACAAAAAAGTAAATCGTTATTAAGAAGTAGAGTGGGACGGTAGAGGAATCAGGAGAGGCCGACCTAGTCAGATAACATGTCAAGTTAGCATGTAGCGAATGCCTATAGGAACGTCTAATTGAGTGGAAGTTATTGCATTTTTCATAACATTTCATAGTTTCCCTAAGGCTATTTTTTTTTTTATTGAAATAAACGGCACTTAGTGCCTTTTACATATTAGTTACAATTACAATTAAATATACATACATGTAAGCATAAGTAATACAGAGCATTTAAAACAATATTATTAATTAACAAATTAAGAAAGTCTAAAAAAGATGAACTATATAAAATAATAAAATATTACCAGTTATAGAATTATCGATAAAAAAAAGATAATTTGGTATTAGAAATACTTTGAACCAGTTAAAAAAAACTAAGAAAACAATTTTGAATAACATTAAAAATAATTAAGAAAAAGATGTGTATTATTATTTAAAACTAATACTTAGGTAAATAGTAAATATTTATGTATAAAAATATATAATGAAGTAAAAAAAATGATGAAGAGAAATATTTTGTACTTATAAATTAATTCAAGAAAAGAAACGAAACGAAAAAAGAAAAAAAAACACTAATAAAGAAGTTTAAAACAATTCTTAACAAATTATTTACTATATATTGCTTTCAATTAACATTTGACCGAGATACTCTGAAATCAGTTTATTTATAAATATAGAGTCCTAAACATCATTGGGTTTGAATGTGAAAAAGAAGAAAGGGAAAAGGAATAGAAAATTGTTCGATCGTCCAGCGTCTGGAGACCGCTAGGTACACACGAGTACGAGGCGAGGTGATGCGTAAGTCGTCCTCTAGTGCTGCCGTTACAGCCCCCTCGCGACGCGCGATACAACTCGGTCGTTAGTGGCGACCCGGCCTCTCGCAATACCCGGCACTCGGTAAATAGAATCATCCTAACGATTGCGTACGAGAGGAAATAATTACAAACGAGGAAACTTTTCTATCAAGTGTCGCCGGGCGGCGGGGAGTTTGCGAAACACAGTAGCGCTCCGCATAGAGACCGAGTGAGCAGTAACTAGCAAACTTTTAAATTGCTTTTTACATTTTTAATCGAACTTTGATATGATGAACCCGTCAACGAGCGGCGGGGGGTTTCAGTTTCAACTGTGCCGCCCCGCGCATTCCTCGCGCCCGCTTCAGTCGGCATCGCGGATGTCTGAAGTTTTGGGAAATTGCTCTAAAAACGGGATCATGTTTTTGATTATTTAGACGTCTTTCCAAATCCCATTCCAATTCCGATTCGATCCTTATTTTAGGACAGAAAATCTTATATTTACACCACACAGGAGACTCGTGTAGTGTTCAATTATAGCAGTATTTTTTTTTAACATAATATCGACGGTCTCTACGTACCTATACTATCGAATCTGCATTTGCGGAGTTTAACAGGGGAGCAAAAACAAAGCTAATATTTTTTAAGAATCTATCTGATACTGTTGAATTGGGAAACATGAGTCTTCTGTTTGTGGTTCTCGTTGTTTCGATAAACATATTTGGCAATTCTACAGTATCGGATAGATTCTTGAAAAAATATCATGCTTTACTTTTGCTCTCCTGTAAACCTCGCAAATGCAGATTCGATAGAATACGTAGGGACCGTCGACGAGCGATAATTGAACGATTGAACAAACATAATCCCAATGAAAGAAACGAATTTAATTATTATTTCAATACGTGTACAATTGTATTGCTGGAATGACTGCGAAATCGTGTAAGGAAGAACAAAACCCGAGAGGTCTGTGATATTCAAAATTTGGTCAGATGGGGGCGACAGCGTCGGCGACACTAGTACTAACATGTGCAGAGGATTCCACGGAAGCCCATACATTTATCTGATGGAATACCAGATAGACAGCGTCTACCAGGTAGACCCTCAAAACGTTGGAGAGAAAGCTGGAGTTAGTATCACAAGATAAGACTTTTGAGTCCACAGTACAGACCCGCTTTTTGATTTATCATAATGAGCAAAGTCATTAAAATTAACCATAAAGACTGAATATTTTAATACCCTTTGATCGATTTAAATGATATTTATTGTTTTTTTTATATATAAGGCTATTTAAAATAAAACTCATCTATTCTAGAAATAAAAAAATATTAAATGAATATATTCTTACGTAGGATTGGCCTCGATAAATCGCAGAAATTTTATCTAAACTTGCTTATTAATGATGCTCACGCTTACACACACCTGAACATTTACTCCTACACAAAAACACACAAACACACCTCTACACTTACTCTCACACAAACACACCCTTTTTTTGTACCGTAATTTAATATGTAAGATTTTTATTTAGAAACTTCGCTGGTCTGTCTTTAAACCTTATCTTTATTGTGTCATTTAATCACAGTTGATTGTATGTTTCTGTAAAATTAATTTTTAAAATCTAATTTAAAACGTGTTTTAACAAAAAACGTACATTATTAAATAAAAAAAATGTAAAATATTTTTTAAAAAAACATCAATGGTAGATTTATTTTATTTTTTAATTAATTTAATTATTAATTATTGATAATGTTTATTTCACTAGGTATAAAATAAAATAAAAATTTCCATTGGGAACAACAAAATGAAAACAATGGAAGCAAAAAAAAAAAAAAAACTACGAAACGTTTATAACCCCCTAACAAAGGTCTTTAGGCCAGATTGGAAAATTCGATTTCTCGACGTACGTTAATGAATATAATCAATACAACATGTAGAATCTGAAGTGAGCAGGTGCAAAAGTAAATGGTAAAGTATACCGAGCAGATATAGAAGATAAGTAATTTATTAGAGTGATGGAGTCTTTCCGCTAGTAGACATGTCAAACACATAAAGGTGAATAGAGATCTTCGCTTTCCGCGAGAAATATTCTTTGAAGAGGCCGAAACGCTATAGTATAGTGCGAGGGAGGCGTCGGAACATACGCCAAAACTTACCGAGAAACGAATTCTGAACTCAGGTAAATTGAAATAGCCCAGATATAAATACTTGATACGTAACGGCCATACATTCCGTCCGAAATAATGCAAGGTGCTTCGTGTTTAGTATGACCTCATAACATAGGTATTATTTTTGTCGTAAAGCCAAGAAATCATAAACAGATCATAAACTATTCGGACGTTACAACAGAAGATGAATTTTGCGGATGATTATTATTTATATCTTATAAAGATGTGCGCGATTTAATATCTGACAACTATCAAAACATCCTTCTTGTACTTATCTTCATTTATTATATAAATAAAACACGAGTGATACTTTAATCCACAAATTTGGAATATCCAGTGACCGGTTTCATCGCTTTCGCGACATCTTCGAGACTGGTATCTTTATTAAAAAGTTAAATGTATTTATACAGAACAGAGGTAAGGATACATAATTCAAAGTTATATGTAAGTAAATTAAATAAAGTTATTTTTATCTTAAGGATCATTATCAACAAATTTTCTATGGGTTAACTAATGAATTGATATAATGCTATTTTAATGAGTAAGTATTTTATTTTATTTTTGGTAATCGTAATAATAATTCAAGTATATAATAACTAAAGTAAATAATAATTAAAGTATCACTAGTGTTTTATTTATATAATAATTTACAATGAACTTCCATCAAGAATTTTCACTTACAAACTTAAATGTTTTATCTTCATTTAATTGAAAAATTGTTTCAATTGCGAATACTCCAATCTTCGCGAACAGTTAGCGGCCAGTGAGAACTTGCCGACGACATATTATTATTTTTGAATCTCAAGTAAATAAACATATTATATTTAATAGAAATTAAACAAGCCCAAAAAAAATTTGAATGCCCATTCTAAGCGCAATTGAGATGATTTTCACGAAAAATTACGCAATATAAATCATTCAAAATAAAAATACAAGTCGGCCTCGTTGTGTAGTGGTCAGCGCGTTTGCCTACCATATAAGAGGTCTCGGGTTCGATCCCCGACATGATTGACATGAAATATTTATTTAAAAAGTTGTTTTTACATTAGAATATTTCATAGTCCCTGGTCTGGCACTTGAACCGTAAGACTGGTCATCTTACCTTCATGTAACAAAAATGATCAAGATTGCTGCGATTGGTGTACCAATGCAGCGCCGTGTGCACCATTAGGTGCGGAAAGGGAACTATGATGATGAATAATGGTCATCCGTTGCTCAAATCATTTTCCAGTTATCATTTTCTATTTATTCTAATTTATTGCGATAGTTAAAAATGCACGATGCACGAATAGTTTAGAACGTAACTAAGTATAAACATATAATTGTAAAGCGCATTGAGATGATTTTTTACAAGACTGTTGTTACATAAATACAATAAAAACACAGCGACAAAAAAGCGACAACACCTTTTAGACAAATCTCCAATTTCAATCACAGATTGTGATCTTACCCCTGGTACAAATATTAAACTACTGGGTGTTCATTTAGATTCAGATATTTCTCTTCATTCTCAGGTCAATAAAACGGTAAATGCTGGTTTCTTTCATCTCCGACAGATCAAATCCGTGCGGAGAAATATTCCTATAGATGCAACTAAAGCTCTTGTAAATGCTTATGTCGTTTCGCGTCTAGATTACTGTAATGGAATATACGCAAATAATAAACTTCAATCTGTTTTCAATGCAGCAGCAAGGTTTATTACGGGAGTAAAAAAATATTCTCACATCTCACAACATCTTCGAGATTTACACTGGTTAAAAAGCCCAGATAGAATAAAATACAAGCTGTGCTGGACAGTATTCAAATCCCTTCATGAAATGGCTCCAAAATACCTATCGGACCTTTGTATTAGGGAAAATACAAGTCAAAGAAAATCTACTCTTAGGTCAGCATTTGATTCAGGAGGAGGAAAACTTGTCGAAATCCGGCGCTCCCCAAACACTAGATTTGGAGATCGTGCTTTTGCCGCCGCCGCCCCCTCTGCCTGGAACCAATTGCCTTCAAACTTACGAATCATCGACAGTCCCAGTCAGTTCAGATCCCAACTAAAATCCCACTTCTTTAGACTATCATACCCTCAATTATAAATCTGGAAATATAATATATCACTTAAGTTTAGTTAGAATGTAAGTTTAGATATACAATTGTAACGCGCCCTTGAGGTGATTTTTTACAAAAATGGCACTATATACATAAATCAGCCAAATATTATTATTATTAAATAACGACAATTTATGATTATTACAAATGCGACATAAGAAACGTATTAGTTGAATTGCACAAATTGTAAGCATATCTGACGATTTTCTTGGTATTTTTTTTTCATTAAAACTGCGAGTTCGGCGAATTTTTTTGTTTTAAGTGATTACACATACTAAATGTTATTAAATATTGACCACAAACTTAATGCTTTGAATATTAACAATAGATTATACATACAGTCCAAGCGTATGACGAATATTTTTTATCGTAAGTCTAAGTACTAGAGTTGGGTTAACGTTATTACACAAGATGTTGACCCATTGCAGTGGATTTTTCAGCTAAGGGGGAGTTGCGAGAAGCCTTAGTTCTGTATAAAATGTACCTATTAATTATTGTCGGGGAGAAATAAAACATACGTATCGCATTACGTTTCCGATATTGATTTGTCGGCAAATGGGGTGCCTGCACCCGGTGGGATGAGGAAGGGGGTGTAATCCACGACGATATTTACAATTAATTAGATACGAACATTTTCAAAATGAGTAGGAAAAAAACACTCGACTATTTAACGGGATTGAAAATTTATAAAACAAGAGTAATTACGCTGATTTTTAAAAGTGGGTTGATAAGCGGGTATAAATAGCCGAATTAAAGGCATTATATAAGATAATAATGCTGAACGTATAAGTTTATTTATTTATTTATTCAACGGCTTCTGACTTTAACCTTAATTAAGCCTTTAAGCCCTAGTCATTAAATACTGCGACGATAACTACCTTTATTTAAATGTATCCAAATTCTACAAAGTAACCTTTACCAGAAATACAATTATAAAACCATCCTTTCATCTTATAAATCATTGCAAAATTACCGAAGTAGACTGTATTCATGATCTTGGTGTATATTTAGATTTAAAAAAAGACATATGAAGAACATATAGAGAAGACAGTAAGTTAAGCTTACAAAACACGAGCCTTTTAACAACATTATATTTTGAAAGTGTACGCAGTATCCGTGAATATTACTCCACAGTGTGGTCTCCTCAATATTCCAAATATATTTGGAGAACTAAAGGGATTTAAGAAAACTATCGACAAAATGTACATTTTAATAACTATGAAGAAGCTGGAGTACACCACACAATCGATACCTTGCTATCTAGAAGAAGCATCATAGCTGATACCGTCTTCCTTTACAGACTAGTCAATAACAACTTAGATTGCCCACAACTGCTTGAGAAAATTACAATTCGTATCCCTCAACGAACGACCCGACTGCAACAATTGTTTCATGTTAGTATATCAAGCACAAATAATAATAAGAATGCATCTTTTTCCAGAATCCTAATTTGTTATAAGAAATTATTTTTAAAAAAATATTTTTGAAATCGATATATATTTCCTCACTCAACTATAAAGAAAATGCTGGAACTAATTATAATTTAATCTAACTGCACATTTTTAAGAAACTTCACTTTTTTTTGTATACTTTCATATTATAGTTATTTTCTCTTGTTTTAAAGAAGATAGGAGCAGATCTGGGGTTACTCCGTAAGGATCATCCAACGAAAAGACCGAGTAAACAAAAAACCTCTTTTTTGCATATGTTCTATTTCATTATTATTGTAATATTTTATTTTTTTACAAATGCAATGATACGGATTGGGACATACACGGGTACGCTTTTTTATTCTTTTTTGGCATTGTTTTATGAAGAAAAATAATTTTGGTTTATTTGCAAATAGTGTATTTTTTATGTTTTCTTTTAATCAATAAATAAAAATAATTTACAAAAAAAAATCTTTATGAAAAAAAAAAACTTGCGTCAGTAATAATAGTATCAAAATAGTGGCAAATACAGTTGCAAGTTCAGTCATATCACTCCATTACTTCGGGAACTAAACTGGCTACGTTTTCCACAGAGGGTCGAATACAAACTCTGTTGGCTTATGTATAAGTCACTGCACAACTCTGCTCCGGAATATCTAAGGGAACTATGCATTCCAGATGAACTAGCTGACAGGAGTCTCACGCTTAGATCAGCTACGTCTACGTCGAGAGGAAAAGTTATTATACCTCTACGCAAACAGCGCACTAAATTTAGTGAACGCGCATTTGCGGTCGCAGACCCTAGGGTATGGAATGCTCTCCCAGCAGAGGTGCGAGGCTGTAAAAGTGAAGTGACGTTTCGGAAAAAAACTTAAAACCCACATGTTCTCTAAATCATTTGAATAAATCCGTAGCATGTGTCAACAAAATAAATTGTTTTAATTAAATTACAAATTTAAAAGCTTCAATAAAAATAAAAAAAACAATTTTAATAAAAATATGAAATAAATGTACATTTCCATGTTTGTTTGCGAAAATGGAGGGAAATCTTATATTAAGTGTTACTTCTAATTTCTTGATAACGTTTCGGTTTTAATTCTTTTTAAAACATATATTTTTAAAATACCGTAATAATTCCAAAAAGAGTATTATTATACAAATAATGGACAGCGATTGTTATTAGGTTCCAACTGCAACTTGTTTACCTTAAATTTTAAAATCAGATAATTTTCTATGTAATATTAACTTCCTTACTTGAATTCATAATATTTAATAATTTATAATGAAGTGTTACGAAGTGAATGCCGATTCAATTTTAAAAAAAAACATATTTAAATATTCAGACCATTCCCCAAAAGTCGTAAATAACTTGTGCTGGAAAAATGGAAATCGAGTTGTGGTAGAATGGGATTTGAACCTCGGACTTTTGGCCCGTGAGCCCACAATACTACCACGGGACCACAACCAGGTTTCAAACGTAGGTTTAAGTATCTACGGAATTGTAAAGAGCCTTTGGTGTGATTAAAAAAAAAAGCGCAATATAAATTAGGCAAATATAAATATTAATCATTCTTATGGATTCTAAAATAAATCCCACTGACATTCACGGCGTAATCAAAACATAATCGAGTGGAAATAAGCCCGCTTTTAGTTCTGTGATTGATTTCTTGCAATGTCAATATGAAATATTTGTTTAGAAATAGATTTTACATGCGGTGTTCCGAAGTCGTTGGACCAGAAGCGTAATACTGATCACCTTTAATTCATGTAACAGATGATAGAGACATGCAGCATTTGGTGAGACAATGAAGCGCATTATGGTGCGGATATAGGTGTGATAATAAATTAAAACATAAGCAGTATTTCAAATAATATCGAACATAATTATGCCATAATTTAAATACGTATAATTATTTCTACGCTCTCAATTGTAAAAAAACGAAACTAAATTGTCATCAAAAAATAAAATATAGCGAGATATTTCGTAACGAGCATGAAAAAATACGCGATTAGTATTGCTAGAAAATGAAACAAAAACTGCTAAACACACGATAAATGAGTAAACAAGGAAGTACTGTTAGGAAATGATTTAACATGATTATTTTCACGTACAATAATCACGAAATAATGTTGACAAGTCATAATTGGTAAAGGGTGTTGATGTTAGCGTTTTTGCATGTTTACGTCAGTTGGCCACAAATTTGTAGAACAATATCCGCCGCGATAAGGGCCGATATGCTTGATAAGAGCGCGGCTTATTCCGAGGCACGATATACTCGTACATACTACATACAGGCCGTCACGTAACATAGCGAAAGTGAAAGGGGTGATCGGCCAGGCCAACCCTGGAATTTTGAATCGACGAAATGTACATCAAACTAAACAAGTTTTCTTGATAACTAATAAAAAAAAACTTAAGTTTAGAATACTTATGCCTAAACTTAAAAAAAAATAGTTCACATCCATACAAATAGTTAGAACTTCCTTAGCACAGAGACAATACTCCTACATAGGACAAAAGCTATATAATATAATGCCAGAGTCATGGAAATGTTGCAAGAACCACAAGCTAAAGAGGTTGCTGACTACTTTCCTTGGAGAAATCGGTCGCAGGGAGTCTGAGGGGTTAATGGTGGCTGTTAGATGGCCAACACATGTTTTAATTTAAATTGTTTATATATATTTTTAGTTTTTTACTGATTTAATTTTTAAGATCCTCATGACTTTTTAACTTGTTTTAACTATGTATTTATTTTTTAAAATTTTTATTACATATTTTACTTTATTTTTTAATTTGCTGTTTTTTTTCTTTTTTTTTCTTTCTTTAAATATGCTTTTTGCTATACAACATACATTCATTTTTTTATTATGATTTTAAATATGTTTCTTACTATGTATTCTGTTTTTATGTTTTCACTGCATTTATTACCTTGTTTTTATAATTTATTTTTTTGCTACGTTTTTTTACTACATTTTTTACTATGTTTTTACTACATTTTTACTATGTTTTTACTACAATTTTACTATGTTTTTACTACAATTTTACTATGTTTTTTACCATGTTTTTACTACATTTTTTACTTTGTTTTTCACTTTGTCCTGTATCTTTATAACTGTTTCTATAAATTGATTACTGTTTTTTATACTTTTTTGACTGTTTTAGAACGGGGTAAATAGCCCTAGTTAGACAGTCAAAGCAACTTTACATAAATTATAATTTTATGTATGTAATATAATGATAATAAATAAATAAATACCAATGTACGGACCTTGGTGATTAAATCGTTGACAAGTTTTCGGTCAGGCGGCTACGGAAAAAGGTCCCAAACATAATGCCCGTACGAGGTTTTCGCGTAACCAAAACGACTCAATACCGAGAACCCGTGCGATGTTTGATCAGACACACTTGGTATGTAACTCAGAGTGTTCAACGTCACGGATGAACATATTAATTTCTCTAAAACAAAGGTCATATTTAAGAAGAAGATTGGATTTTATATAAGGGAAGAGACTACTGTATGAGATTGCTGAAGGAATAAATGAATTGTAACGATGTTTAATGTAGGCACTGTTAGAGTAATATTTGAGTATTTGATTATAATAGAAACCTTCAGTACTCCAACGGTGTTACTGTAATTTTGTGCAATCCTATGATGACCACGCTGCCGGCCAGTCCGTCTACCAGTACTTATCGCTATTTTTTATCTTTGCTTTTCTGTTTTCTAGGTTATGTCGGTAACTTTATATGAGAAATATTATTTTATTATTTATCCTTATACCGTTATTGGATAACGTTATTATTTCTTCTAATTTACAATTTTTCCGTGTTCATTATTAGGGCTTAACGCGGGCACAGCCTAAAAAGCGATAAATTCATTCATCCTTGAAAGCGTTTTTATTTCATTATTTTGACTGTGAAAGAAACCGTTAAAATTTTTTGGTATTTATTTAGTTGTGATATATTTCATTATAAAGATTTCAAACGTGTTTTGTTTCTTTGTTGTTCTGAACACGTACTTAAAAAAAATTGACAGTCCTTAATTGAGATGTAATAACTCCCGGGAATATAATTCATTTGTATTATACTATGTCATATAGTTTGTACTTTATGATTAATAAAATATATTGTTGTGATCGAAGAACAACGACAGATGTGCGAAAATTGCGACATTGACTTTCTATTATATTCGATATGAAAAAGGTTGCATAAAGGTTTTTATATTCCAGGTTTCAAATAAAATAAATATAAAATAACTTTGTTTTGAATAACTTTTTTTTCTTCTATCGACTGGTTTCAAAGCTACATAAGATCTCGCTATCAAGGTGTACTTAATTAATATATAGTATACCTTGATAAAGAAGCTTGTGTAGCTTTGAAACCGGTCGGTAGAAATAAAAAGTGGTTAAAAACAAAGTTAGTGCTTCAAATATAGATTTTAAAGAAATTGAAATGATTATCGCGAGTTTGAAAAATGTGCAAAAATCTCTAAAACTAGTCTGCATTTATGTACTAAGATCGGTTTATATTATTATCCAGGATATTCATGAGTTGGTGCATCTAACTTCTTCGAGTTTTATCGTTGACTTACGCGACACGCCGTGTATCTTTCGCGCGACCCGACAGGTGTGAGGAGTTTAGCTCACCGCGGCCGCCAGAATAAGGCGGGGGGTTGTGAGCGTCGACCGGTGTGAGGTGTGAGCGCGCCGCTGCTAAACAAACCGGACAGATGATGATCGTGATCGACGGACGGAGTGTGTAAACACCGCTTCACCCGTCGCGTCGAATTATTGTCACGTGCCACGTAAAGCTCGACAACGGCTACTGTGCACATACCGAGTACCGAGTGCGTTGCGCGCTATACACACTCGAACGTATCAGACGGGTCGACTACAGAGAGCGCACGCAGTGCGGCTAGCGGTGTAAGGTGAACAGCTAACGAGCAATCATAGTCTATATATAGTTGGATAATTTATAAAGCGCCATTTTTGTGAAAATCACCTCAAGGGCGCTGTCGTCCCTATTTCAGAAAAAAAAATCACTTAAAACCAAAAAGAAACGAAACAAATCAACAGCAGAACTCCCAAACAGCTAGATGATCAGTCGAACCGATTTAACGTAACTTCAAGATAGTTGTGCACTTTTGTAATATGTTAATACAATCAGGCGTCAGCGTCGCCGTCACGGAGGTTCTCTATGCATATTTAGATACATAGACTATACAAATATCACACTGCCAGCACTGAAATTATTGACACTTTCAATTTGTTATCAACTTGACAGGTTATATGAAATATATTTTTGACGTCTCCCTTCCTTTCCTTTCCCTGTCTTTATGCATTCCTCGCCCTAATACCGCCCATTTACTAATATTTCTGTTTTTTTTTATTGTACGAGTATACGAGTATTATATATATGTGTATTATATTTATTTTTCAATTTGTGGAAACCTGTTATTGGTTCTAAGCTCGTGCAATATTTCTTAACGTTAACTATAAATATGTAGAACTGTTGGTTTTAGAAATAAAATAGCTAATTTACAGGTTTTTCAAAACCCCCTTGCGAAGTTATGTTAATACGATTTAATCTGCCCTAATAACTAAACATTTATTTATTTTCTTTATTTTTTAGTTACATTGAGAACATTGCAGAGTATCCAATTCATTTTCAATACATAACAAACTATACATATCAGATTTATTAAATATAAAGGAGGAAAAAAAAGTCATGTAAAATGGATATACATATTACAATTTGGAAATTGCCTTCCTAAGAGAAATACGACTGTCATGAAATATATCGACATGCTAGGCGATACGATTGAATAACACAATTGCTCTACCTACCGACGTAACCATTGGCAGGTTGGTTCTGCATCGTGGTAGGCAGAACAACCTGTGTTGCCTTTGTCGAAGATAATTATCAGGAACAAATAGACCGAATTCATTCAGAATATCGGAATTATGTATGCGACCACCGATCAGTTGAAAAAAGTGAACACCCAACTGAATATCCCTTCTCCCCATCAATGATTGGTAGCCCAGCATTCCTAGTAAGGAGTCAGCCGGGAAAGCCACGGGTAACATCCATACTCCCTGAGATACAACATAAAACAAAGCACACAAGTCTGCAAATGAAAACGAGGTCTTCGGGTGAATAACTCATTTACCTAAATTCCTAACGATGTGCAGAGAGCGAAGTCACATATTCATAGGATTAAGTCTTCAACAGGTGCGTAGGTTTCCGCGGTCACTGTTATTAATATTGATATTTTTTGTAAGATCTTTCCGTGTAAGTTGGATTCATTCCGACGCGGCGTTTCGGCTACCATTGCAGGAGTCATCTTCAGGGTAAATCGTGTGAATCACCCAAAAAAATATACATATTGATTAAAGTCTTCAACGCCTCGCCGCATAAATTCAGGCAGACAAAAATTCAAATAATATAAATAATCAGATGTCGGAGCCGTTAGTGGAGGATATCATTTATAATGTACTGTGCTAATTGCCCACTGACTTGGACAAAATAAATATTTAATTCCTGCCTCGATACAGACTACCTAGTGAGGCGGGTAATTAAAAAATAATATTTTTTATGACATTACCAAAAGACAAATGAATAAAAACGGTAAAATGTGTATTCTAGAATTAAATGGTATTGATACTATTTATCATTGAGAAAATAGTGAAACAACTGCCTTTTTTCTAAATAGATACTTGGTCTTTGATGTAGGTTCGAGAAACTTTTATTACATGATCTAAGCATCCCGTGTTCAAAAAATTCAGTATACCTAAGGTGGTATTCTGAACGCAAAAGCGCGCGCAGAAAACGCATTTTTAATGCGTATTTACGTACTAAATACATACTTCCAGAGCGATCTCTTCGCGCGCAATTCCGTTCAGAATACCACCCCTGTAAGTTCTATAATTTCCTACAGCAGACAGCACTGTTCAAACTAATGTAAAAATAAATATAGTCTTATTTTAGATTATTGTAAAGACCTACTAGGACTAGATTTTTCCGGTCAAAACACTGATAAAAATAAAGCTGGCAGTCTATTGCTCATAAAGTACATACCTATGTAAGTATTATTTTAAAATAATAATGGTAAAAGAAAAATAGTTTTTTATTAAATCAATTCGTTTCGCAGTTCATTAAAAGTTTAAATGGATGACATCGAGTAGTGAAGAAGAAATTCCTAAATATAAGAAGCGACAGTGACGTCATAAAGAGTATTTAAAGGCTTGAAAACATGACAAAGCTCACTAATAAAAACTAATGATGAAAACTTTGTCATGATACTTTACTGAAATAAAATTTAAACGTTGTTTTAACAGTTGTTTTGTACCAGTTGAACCAAGCTAAATGTGGTTATTTACTTCGTTGCGTTGTCTCTTTCAATAAAAAAGTTACTTATACTCATAAAGCTTAAGAAGCCGAAAAATATATTGCGTGAAATTTTAATTTATTAAATATATTATGTAATAATTTATAAATATAAACCCGGTGAAATGATTTACGCGTGAATTGGTAATCTTCCAAAAAATTGTTACGAGATAAGACCGACACCTCAACTCGACTGAAAATGTAAACAATTTAAAGTAAATCTATTAATCAACGCTTATGATTGAATAGAATCGTAATAAAATCATGATAAAGCAATCATATTAAAGAAACAAAAACAGCGAATGGACGCTATAACACCGAAAAACTAAATTCCTCGTTCACGAATAATACATAAAATTGCGAATAAAATAGCTCATACTCCAGTACATCGGGAGTAGAGTAGTTTGTATGAATGATGTAAGTTATTCCATAGAATCGTTTCTGCTTTGCGTATTGCGGCAGATTTGATAAGACGAAGCAAACTCGAGACGGTTAGATTGTGATTGCCCCCTTTGTAATGTAATAGACATACTTTATCGGTTAAACGCTAAACAAGCGAGCGCCTTGCGGAGTTTTGCATGCGATAAATCTGTCTGGAGACTGGAGACCAGCTCTGGGACTAATCCAATCCAACAATGGCAAACTCAAACAATCGTCAAATGTAGGCGGCCGGACCTCATTACCGAGGGTTAGAAAATTAACACGAGGGCCGAAAACAATCTAACTTCGGCGCGTAATCTCATTATTCAGAACGGCAAGTGCAAATACTCAAACGAGACACGAAGGTCAATAGTAATAGTAAAAACAATACTGGGTGGAAACAAAAGGAATTTTCTGTCAACTTTAGTTGCGTCATTTCAATACTAAAAACAACGCGGTCGACAATAAGCTCGCGACATTAATGAGGCAATTTTCAGGCAGGCGCTTCGAAACAATGGAATAAAATTATAATTATCACTTTCAATAGAAAACGGCGCGATTTGAAATGGCGAAATTGATTACGAGCAAGGCCTAAAGCGGTATCGGCCACCGAGTGTCGCGGCGCACGCAGGAAACTTCAGCATAAAGAGACTCGAGTACGGGTGCTTTCCAAATTAATTGTCCGTAAACACAAAAGCAAGAGCGCGCTGTCGGCATGCAGGGAGAATCGCGATAAAAGAAAGAAATTAAAATACAATCGGAGCAATGGTGAAATGAAGACGCAACGGGAGACACCGCTAGGACATCAATCAAGAGGCGAGTCAAATGTCGGGCTTGACGGAAAGCTCTATTTCTAGAGCTTTGTCTTCCCGCGAGCACGGCTCTGCAACTCCGAACTGTACACTTTATACTCTACACTCAACACTATACACAGATGCGCACTAGCCGCTCGGAAGTCGAAAGTCGGAAGCATCGCCTAATGTAATACAGTCGGGATTAGTGTCGACTCCGATACTCCAGTTACTTCCTCAGACTTGAAAACTTCTCTTTTAACTGGAGTACCGTCTTGAAAATGAAGATGCGACGGAAAACTTTTGATAGGTTAATCAAGTACGAAGTATCAACGCTTAAATATAGCAAATGCTATACATCTTTCATACATAATGCGCCGAGCACACGTTTGAATAAACTGGTCAATAGGTTACTGTTACTGGACGCATTACCGAATACCATTAGTCCTCACCTAGTGCGAAAACGGCGGCAGACGTGATCGATGCCTGATGCTCTGCACGCCGTACGGGAACGGGTATCGTGTTATTACAGTGGTGCGGTGCGAGCGAGTCACGCGTGCTGATGCGTTATGTAGTCGGCTCCTATTGTGCTCATTGGGAATGCGTCTCGCGCACCCAGTACAGTTATTGCCCTTAAAAATAACGCGGATAATGAGACCGTTCAACGTCTAACGCCATTTTCCGGAACAAGGAAATTTAAGCCATTGAAAAAAATTCAGTCCTCGGTCGCCCTTACTATTTGATTTACTGAGTATTAAACACAAGAATCCTTATGATCATTTTTAGTTTTACCAAAACCAATATTAAAGGACCACAATGTTGCGAGTTTCACTCACTTTATAAATACGTGATTAAGAATTCATTTTCTAAGGAATTCGCGTTAAATGCATATCCAAGTAAACTATGGCAAACTGTCGTAGAGATACACATAAAGTTAACTTTAGAAGTTGTTCTTATCAGCGAAGATACACATTCGTATTATGCATATCTCAACTGGGTCAAATATCCCTGGTAAGGACAGAAGCGTTACAAACATGTATTGGTACCTATGTTTATACTCATGTTGTGTAACCTAATAAAGTTTCAATGATACTTCTATAATCGGAAAATATCTCTTAAAAGTCTGTAATAAATAAATCCTTAGCGCGCGGTGACATAACATCATATTACCACTTACCACAAGCAAAAGACGGAATATTCTTAAGTTCAGACATTTGAAAAAAAAAACACGGAGACATACTGTTTAATAATCCCTTTCCATAATTTATAAAAATAAATATACAATTTAGCCCTGTTATGACAAAAAAAAACGCCACTCATTTTACATGCAGGCATCCCCCGTCAATGTCAATAACCGACTGAATCTGTTTCACACAAACAATGGCCACAGAACAGCTTCCCTGTCTTCCTTGTTATGAATTCAATCTTCGTGCTCTTTCTTTTACAGATTTATTGCTGTATTGGAGGACATTCATTCTTCGCGTAGCGAGGATAAATATTTTTTGTATTAAAATCGAGCAGTCATACTAATTCTACTTTCAAAATCCGGTGTGAAAATGTCCATTTGAAGATTACAAGAAATACGAATTCATTATTTTAAAAAATAAGAGAGATATATCAAGTCTTCTATCGTATGTAGACTAGTGTGGCATCACAGACACACGAGAGTTAATAGAAAAACAAATCAAGAAATTGATATCTCATTTATAAGCACTTTACAGACGCTATCAAACAAAAAACGGAGAAAAGATGAATTAAAATCAATTTGAGATATTAGATACACGGCTAAATACATGAAATAATAAGAAAATATTAAAAATTGGTTATAAAAGAAATTGAATTTTTACGATATGGTTACGATACCTACGATAATTATCGAAATTGTTTTTTAAAGTTAATTAAAATGAATGGACATGTTATTAAAGATGAAACGAAATAAATAACCTATTATATCCGGAACCAAATAATAGTCTCACCAACGCGCTACGTGTTATGTTCCCCACTTAAGCCGTTAAATGAAAGAAAATAATATCACCTTTAATTTAGCAGTTAAGCCAGTCAGTAACACTAGGAACATAATTAAAACACGAATAAGCGTAATTAAAATACGGTATTTACAAAATTAAAATAACAATTCCCAGAACCATTATCGAGATTATCGGTCTTTGTTATTATTATTCCGTTTGAACTTATTTCAGCCGTTCATGAATAACTCCGGGAAGTCGGCGCAACCATTGGTAGGAGAGAGAGCACTTACAGTGGAAGACAAGCGCACACAAAGCACAGCACAAGTATCTGATAAAATTAGTGAAATGTCCCGCAGAGTTTCTTTATGTTATTTCGTCTTATACTATTGTTTTTCATACAAGAGTCACATTATTGACAATTTAATATCAACCCAAGCTTTCACAAACGCTCAAAAATCATTTCATATTTTTAGGAATCTAACCTGATACTTTCTGCAGGTAGAGTAAGGAGTTAAGTATAATTACTTTAATGTATTGTTTGCATGAGTTTTATGTAATTTACATCTATTTACAATATTTTAAGTTTGTCTGAAGGAAAAGACTACACAGCGTGTAAAGTAGCCACTTAAACTAGCCAATGACAAGTCATAAGCCCTGTAAATGCCAAGACTTCTATATTTCCTTCTCTAAAATGTTCTCCATCTCTGTTGTAATTTGTTTTAAGAACTATTTTTTTATTCCAGTAGAAGCGAATGAACACAATAACTTACTATAGCAATTATACAAATAAATTAGCGCTAGCAGCGCGTGTTATTAAAAGTAAAGGCAAAATTGTTGAAATCTTTAGTTCTCACTTCACCGAGGCACACAAAAGGTTAATCACCGGACAATTCGTAACTCTCGAGAACATTACGGTTGTGTTCTAACAATCGCTAATGAATAAACAAAGTAAAGTAAAGTTTTGAGATTCCCAAAGTAGGTTGGCCGCTCCGGCGAACTCCTCTCCTGGCTCAGAGCAATTGGAATAAACGAAATTCGGTAAAATAACGTTCCCTATTCAAATGTGATCGCGCCTTTTGAAATGGTAATGGCCGCCGCGACACAATAAACACCTTTTCATACTTTTTAAGTCCGCGTCGCGGAAAAAGGAATTACCAAACGCGGCGGGGTGGCGCGCTATGAAAACAATGAAAATTGATACTTCCCCCGCAAAAGACAGCCGGCATCCTCAACATCGACTCGGTAATGAGGCCTCTTCGCTCCTCACCGGGAACAACCCTATTGACTTACAAAAGGCAGGAGAGGTAATGCTTTCGATTATTCCAAATGCCAGTCAAGGGGATACCTAAGCATCGACGAATACCTCTCAAAGGTAAAACAAATTTACGGAGGAGAAAAACTGCGTAAACAGACTACGATCAATCTATTTTGAAGAGGCTCCGAATTATCCTCTCTAATGTTCAATATTAGATACTACGCTTTAATGGGCGAACGTTCTGACATGTTGACAAAGAAACCTATTATTCGGGAGCATGTGTGGCTATAGTGACGCAGTTACCGAGTTATTATGATGGAGCGGAATTTATAAAGTAGGTTGGGTGGGAAACTAGAGGTTAGTTATGATTCTAGTCGGTTATTTAAGTTGATCGGGGATTTCTCTTTTAAAGCGGTAAATTATGAAAAGTCACAAAATCCCGTAAAAGGCTTTATGTTATCAATTGTCACGAAACAGAAATGTGTAGGTAAATAACATATTTTGAAAGAGATAAATGGAATTGAAATACATATTTTATTCGACGTAATAATATGATTTGAATACTTTCACTGCAACACAAATTTCATCTGAAATTCATTGTCAGCTATAGCGGCGGTAAATTTGGTTTGAGCACAAAAGCAAGTAGTATTATATACATTTAATGCATTATATTGAAATGGGTTTAGCTGGGATTATGCCCGTCGATATCAATTCTGTATAATCTAGCGACATGTCCACGATAAATTAAAAAATACATATTATGTAATCAGACGCAGTAAGGGTAAATTTATGTTGACCAAGTTTTTCTGTTTCATACAAAATGCTTGTGAATTTATTTTTCAATTTTAATTTCAATATTTTAGATGATTTTTTTAGTTAAGTATACCTTGATAAAGAAGCTTGTATAGCTTTGAAGCCAGTCGGTAGAAAAAAAATGGTCAAAAACAAAGTTGTTTTTATTAAAAAAAAATATTTAAAAATTTTGATATCACAATATTTTAAAGCCTATTCAAAAATAATATAATTCTTATATAACATACAAAAAGAGCAAGCAAATTACCATAATTTAATTTACCACAACAATTCAATCACACAATATAATCCAAATCACATGCGGGCTGCATGTCTTATTTATTTACTATTAATATATCATTGGTTGGTTGGAAGAAATTGCCATTTGGCAATAAGCCCGCCAATGTACAACTAACATTATGTACAAAAAGTTAAATAAATAAATTAATGACATATTTTCTTATTTATTTTTATGATTCAATTTTTATTATTATTACTTGCATGTTTTCTAATTTATATTTATATTGATTTTTTCTAATGTTATTATTATTCTTTGAATTTATTAAGCATCATTTAATGAAATTAAAAATATAAAAAAACACATGAAAAAAATAAGGTCCTTCCTTAACACAGGAATTTCCTAGCTAGTCGGGACCTGAAACAAATAAACTCTGTACATTTTAAAACTGTGAAATACTAAATAAATATTAATTTACAAAAAAAAACATGCATAATATTTCAAAAATTATTTTACAAATATTAGTCAGGACATGTCAAAAAGAAAATGATGTTAGTAAAAGAAATTTAACATCGAGGTAAAAGTTAAAAAATAAATAAAAAAACTTCACGCCGTTTTGATGTCTCCATCTTCCAATAATTGTTGAATTTATTTTTTTACAGATTAAAAGATTTAAAATTCAGCAGCAATAACAGGCCATAATGACCAGATTTAGTGGTAACATTGAACCAGCGTTACGTTATGATATTTTACCGGGGATTGTATTCGGAACTCTTAGGCCACGATTACAATGGGAAGCTAAGGAGGTCATATCTTCACCATGAATGTATAGTGAAAGATAAATTCTCCCTGGCGATTACAAAAATACCCTACCAGTTTTGAAAACGAAGGGCTAGATGCACAAATAATGTAACTATATTCTGCATTATTAACATAAAAGAGCATCTAGGCGTAAAAATGTTGCCACAATAAAACATAAACTTAGTTATAACATTTTTTCCATCTGTTTAACCATCTTCCTGAGTTTACGTATCGAGACGTTAAAAGAACCCTTGTGATAGCTCGGTAGATAAAAATAGACGAAAGTTAAGCATATCGCCTTGGTGATTGTCAAAAGTCCTATAAAAATCATTTTCAAGCAAGCGTTTTTTGCTGGAATTGAGATTTATTGGAGTTTATAATCACTTTGAAGAGGCCACTTTTTATCACATAAGCTTTTTTTAAACAATATATAAATCATAACTATTTAAAATTTCCATTAAGTAAGGAACGCGGACTTAATTTTTGCCGTCATTCATTGGTTGGATTCGATCATATGACGTCGAGATGAGAAGTCGGTAGAACATACGGAGGTAGATAGAGATAGTACAGAAGTTAAGTATACCGTCTCGGTATGTACCGACGAAAATAGCCTTTATAATCGCGGCCCTGGGCGATAACTAGACCCTAAAAGGTAACCTGTGAGGCCGGTGGTTTGGTCATTAGTAATAACAGTTAAATAATATCAAAACAAACAGGTAAAGTTTTTATTAAGTTTTCCTTTTTTACACAAAAAATATTCTGTTTTTCAAATTGTCACCAGGTATTACTTTCGATTTTAACTATTATAAGTAATGAAGGCTTAAGTGTTACAATTATGGACGACTTCTTTAATTCGCAATTATACAATTTTAAAGCAAATCTATGTTTAAATAATAAAACATTGAATGATTCTGGCTTTGTTCTATGCAAAATGTAACGAAGAAGGCACGTTTTTTGCAACAGTGAAGATAAACATACATTTTTAGCAAATATTTTCGTTGAAGTCTTGTCAAACTGCAAGCGTCGGATGGACGCGGTAACCGAATGTCGTTATACATAGGAACAGGAAGGTACCCAAACAGTACCCACGAGTAACTGTTCGGCTATCGATGCAGGTACAAGGTACAAGGTACCGGGAGAGTTCACATAGCGGGACCGAACGCGAGCGATGCTAATACTCAGGACGCCGACACGTTGATCAAGGCGAGCGGCGGACTGGAGTACAGAGTATCTACAAACTTATCTGAAAGGGCGAACAAAAATTGAACAACTTTTTGATCTTCATTAGCGAACCACTACACCACCTTTGGATACATCATTATGCTGCTAGTTTTGTTCAGTAACGGCTGTAAATATCATTTTTTACCGAGTGCTTAAATCGTTAATGGTAAATTTACTAAATTATCAAACAATGTTTGATTATGTCCATTGCATACTGGCTGGATTTCCTCCCTAGGAAGTTATTAATATCTGGATGTGGATGTTTAAACATGGGCAGAATGGTAATTGTCAACAGTATTTAAAGTGGCCACTTAAACCAGCAAATGACAGGTCATAAGCCCTGTAAATGCCTAGACATCCATATTTCCTTCTCCGAAATGTTTTCCCTCTCTGTTGCAACAAATTAAGGTGCTAAATTATAGTTCAAACCCACACGGCACTGTAAAATTAGGGTGAAAACTACTTTCAGGTGAAAATCCAGCAAAGGGAAATCGAGTGGAGATTAGTCATCCTCGTGATATACTGGTTGTATGCGTTTGCTTGCCATTAAAAAAAAATATATAATAAAAAAAAATGATAATACAATAAATATCAATTCAACCCGTGTTATTTTATCGTGTCGTGTGATTTGAGCCACGGTGCGAAATGGACGAGTCAATCAAGTGACAAGAAGTGGAATCCTGATTCGCAGGTGCACAGCAGTCCAGTCTACGTGAGTATAGTTTAGTTTCTTGAAATCAGGGTAGTATTCGAATACGGAAATACTTCCACTGCGGCGCTCTCCTCAATTCTACAGATAAGTTTGCTGCACAGCACTCGGTACTCCGTTCCCCGGTGCGGGCCTAACGCCAACAAAGGTAATCTTGATTGTAGTATTTATGTACATGTGCGGTAAAGGTCGACGCAGTCCGTATTCTGATACCAGCGCCCAACGGCCGGCGTGAAATACGCCAACTCGAGGTGAACGAGAACAAATTAACAATTCATTTATTTATGTAGTGGAATTCACATTCCCAAGAAGAAACCATTAAAATCGGTCACACCTTGCATCACGATCTCGTAATATCTAATCAAACGAAATTTCATTAGAAATCGCCAAATCTTTTCTTCAGCTTCTTTATTTGTAGGAAACTACGACGCAATAATAAACCCGGTCGTAAGAAGCGATCCAGTGAACAGTATAGTGGACTACGGACCAGAAATTCGATTCGGAACACAATCAGCGTCCGTATTCTGTCGCAATTTCGTTTCGTAAGTTCGTTCGTTTCTCATGTATCCATCTCACTCTAACGCAATCAAATCGTGTTTCGCTCTCGTTCCCGCTTATACGATACAAATATTACAAATGAATTTACGAAACGAATTAGTCGTTGAATAAGGCCCCAGAACTTGAAGCGTTTTTTTCAGAACGTTACTTCACTACAAAATACGAATATTTGCGCAATAAACAGTTTTTTTTAAAAATCCTTCCCTTTCTTCTGTTTAGCAATCTACAACAATATTTGGAATTATATTAATACAGTAAGAACTCCAATTATCCGAATAAATGACCGACAGATTTAATCGCTATTGAAATAATACAGCGAATTGGAATCCTATTTAAAACTTACTTAAACATTTCCAGCAAAGTTAATTGCTCAGTAAAATTTTAATAAAAAACGTCCCCTTTGTTTTTTATTTCCCGATAGCGATATGGATATTTGGCAATCCGGATGTCTGGAGTTCGGATAAGCGGAGTTCCGCTGCACATAATGTCAATACCCGTGTTTTAATTGTACAAAGTATACAAGCGAGAATTTATATTCGAACACTAAATGCTCTTTGGAAAAGGTGCGGTTTCGTTTGCCCTCGCGATATATAACTACTAATAAATAATACATTTGAATTCACGTTATACATGCAAACGTTCTCTAATATTCAGATAGCACCGATAGATATCAATAAATGAACAGTATTCACTTAGTCAAATTCATTTTCAATACCTGATACTCGGGAACCAAATACGATGTGTGCCATAAATGCGCTTCACGATATGGAAGTAGTGAGATAAAGAGACATGTCTCCCCGATCGAACGCTGAGTTGTATTCATAGTTCATGGTATATTTTATTTAGCTATGAAAACTCCTTCAACTACTATGGTACATTTCAAACATATTAATCATCATCATTACCTTTCTGCACCTAATGGTGTATAAAGCACTGCATTGGTGCACCAATCGCAGCGTATCTCGGTCATTTGTGTTACATGAAGGTAAGATAATCAGAGTTACGCTGTAGGTACCAGCCCAGGGACTAAGAAATATTCTAGTGTGAAAACATCATTTTAAATAAATATTGCATATCAACTATGTCGGGAATCGAACCCGAAACCTCTTGCATAGTAGGTAAACGCGCTTACCATTACACCACGAGGCCGACAAACACATTAATTAAATACAAAACTTTCATCTTCGATTGAAAGACAATAAAACATACTTAACAAATGGTCGGAAAGTAGTATAAAGTAAAGTATATTTATTTTAAAAATTGAAATCGTAAATTTAGCTAGAAGAACAGAAAAATATTTGATAAACGCCCAACATGGCAACATAACTAGTTCATTATTACCGTAAATGACGTCATAGTAGAATATTGATCTCTTAGAAATAGTGGGGATGCTTTAATATGTTTATAATGCAACACTATCTAGGGTTCTGCAAACGGTAAAAAACGTTCGGTAAAAGAAGCAGAAACAGCAATTACGAAGTTACACAACCGACCCCCCACATTGTTTAAAATCAAGTTTTTGTTTAAGATGGCCAGTTTTTATCTTTAAAGCCTATTTAAAATATGAGAGAAATAAATAAAAATTCGAATTAAATTCTGAAATAACTGTCAGTTTTGAATCCGAGCGGCTAGATTCAGTATCTAGACTGGCCAAATGCTGTCCTATTAACATATAAGAGCTAAGCCGTAAGAACGTGGCCACCATAAAAAAAAGTTATTATATTTTTTCCATCTTTTTTACTATCTTTCTGAGTGTACGTATCGAGATGTCAAAAGAGCCGGCTTTGCAATACCTCAGTAGATAAATACAGACAAAAGTAAAGCACACTGTTTTGGCAATTGTCAAAAGTCATATAAAAATCATGTTCAAACGAACATTTTTTGCTTGAATTGTTTTTTTTAAAGTTTAGAACCGCTTTGAAGTGGCCTCTTTTTATCACAGAAACAGATTTGAAATTTGAATGAAAACTATTTTCAATTTTCGAGATTAAAGTCGAGATGAGAAGTCGGTAGAACACACGAAGGTTTTAAAGACCGAGGGTCTTCCTATCGGTTTTGCTCTTACTAAAAGACATTTGTTTTCGTCAAACTTCAATTTCATAAACCGCGATATTAACTGAATTTAACTCAACTGCTTTCATTGCCCGTTTCACTCTGAGGTTGGCAAATTATATGGAGAGTTTATGTAGGGAGAACGACAGTATGCGAATTAGATATAGCTCGAATAGTGCAATTCGTAGAAGACTCCGCCCACACTTTGCGTGTTTAAGAGTAATCCATCTGAAGCCCATACAGTTGATGATCATTGAACAGTCTGACGGAATTTCGCCGACAGCCGGATACTTTCCTTTGTTCAGTAAGGGGAAAATTTGTTTTAAACAGCGTTAATGTACGTCAGTGTCAGGAGAATCGTGCGCATTTTCTATTCCATGCCTTTCATCGACTAATTTGAAAGAAAGAAAGAAATAAATAAATAAAAGGATAGTAAATTAAAAGTGACATCCTAAACGAAGAAAAAACAAACGAATTATAAAATCGTAAACTATACCATTGTTTGAGTATAATTAATTTGCGGTGTCGACGTTTTTCAATTAGCTTGCGAAAAGTAGGAGCACTATCGGCTTATCGTCTTACAATAACTATTGTACATAATAAATAAAAAACTTGTAAAAGCAAACAAAATAACAAAATATATGTAAATCAAAAAACGTAATACTTTATATAATTGGTACACATATTATTTATATTTTTATGTACTTCATTGCTTTATATTTGTTTTATTATTTATTATACTATATTATTTTTGTTTAAGTAACATGTATTCTTGGCACATATATATACTTATATTTGTATAATAACGATTTTTAATTTCCTTCATTTCATTAGCTAGGCATTTATAATTAAGTAGTTTTAGTTTTTCTTTTTTATGTTATTGTTTTATTAGTATAGGACTACTTATGCTCTAAAGATAGAAAATCTCCATCTTTAGAACAGGCTGTGCCATGTTAGATGGAGACTATCATTAACAGAGAACACTCCGTTTTCATTTTACATTAATTGGTTTTATATAGATTCTCTGTTATTATGTTTATTATTTTTTTGCAATAAATTTATAAATAAATAAATAATAAATAAACTTTAAAAAAACATACAGGTACAAATTAATTACATTTTACAAATTGGTATACCGTACTTCTAAGCCGGTGCAATAATTCTGTCATAACGTGCACCTAATGAGTGGTAGCACGGATTTTAATTAATCTACGAATGCCATAAAACACTCGACACTCGACTGAATAATCACTACCTTAAAATAGTTAAATAATATTATTCGAATGCACGTTGAAAATAACGCGGTGCAAAGAACAGCACAAACATGTCGAAAATACATGTAATTAGATGTAGCTCCCAATACACATTTGAGTCATATTCGGTTTAAAAAATTCATTATTATTGATTATATTAGTGATGGTAATGTCATTTGAATGAACACGATCACTTTTTGTATAAAAATGTCGCGGGAATTTTGTAGGTTTATATTATTTGTATATCGCTGAAGAATATTTGAATGTATGGATCGGAATAAAGATAAAAGCTTTTTAATCAAGGTATCGCTTTTTACTAAAGTATTATTTTACGCCTTACAATACATTAATTCAGAGAAATACACGGAACCGTCTCAAATATCCATCTTAATCTTCAGCAGCAGCTTGTAAATCGCGTATAGACAATCGTACTACAACCAGGAGTTGAGAAACGCAAATTTCATCAGTGATTCTGATACCATTAGTCATCAAGTAACAACGTGACGCACGGTACCGAGTGGAGTGTTGATTGTAAACAGGGTCGTGATTCTGCACGGAGCGTGTTTCCTTAAATCATAACAGTCGTGTAATTCGAACGTCTCTTAAAACTAAAATGAGAAGATCCTCGGAAATCACACCGCCCAGACTATTATTACGTATAATAAACGTTCTGAAAACAACATTGTAGTGAAACGCAAGTAATGATAGTTATAATTAAGTTTTCAACGCATCGGAAAACACAAGATACGTGAGTGCAAATCTGCACGAAGATTTAATGTAAATAGTAAACCACAAAATTAATATGGGTGAAAAATTCTATTTTTATTTTGCAAAGAAATAAAACTTCTAAAAATATTGTAACTTCGTCAGAAACTGAAATTTTATACGTAGCTAGAGATCAGTACTAACAATCTTTATCATAATTTCCCTATTCGCACTGAATGGTGAAAGGGCACTGCATTGGCACTGAAATTGTATTTTTACATAGAAGGTAATGTGATCAGTCGCTTTAGGTACCAGTCCAGGAACATTAAAATACTGCAGTGTAAAACCGCCTTAAAAATCAATATAATAAACACTCTTTTACCCTGCCAGAAAGCAAGCTAAGGACATGAAAATATTATTGCGGTTTCGTGGCTACTGTGGCTAGGATCAAAGGTCCGAGGTTTGGAAAAAGAAAAAAAAGGTAAGCGAACCCGCCAACCACTACACAATTAGGCGGATTTCCCTTTTCGGTTTTTTTACCAGAGATTAGCCACTAAGTCAAAAACACTCGTCCAAGGTTCTATTTCATGCTCGGAATTGTATTCTATATTCGCCCGGACACGAAATACAATACATCATAATATTCCAATTAAAAATATTTGATTAAATCACCAGACGGAAATTTTTGATTGAGATTTTAACAAACTAAGTCAGCAATATAAAAAACAGGTATTTGGATATGAGTTAATTGATATTGACCTACATGGGTAATCGGCGTACAACAAAAGATTGAAAAAAACGGTTGCAATTAACATTAATAATAATAAATTGGCAGTTCACAACGGAGTCATAGTCCCGACCCTGACGTATGGGAGCGAAGTATGGACTTAGAAAAACAGGGATGAAAGTAGGATGAATGCTGTCGAAATGCAATCTCTCAGGCGAATGTGTGGTAAAACTAGATGCACAAATGTCGAGATTCGTACGTTATGTAAGGCTGAGACGAGCATTATCGACAAAATCAAGAAAGAAGCTCTGCGCTGGTTTTGACATGTAGAACGAATGGACAGCGAAAGAACGGCTAAGAATATTTACAATGCGAATGTTGATGGATGCAGAAATAGAGGAAGACCGAGAAAGACATGGCATGAATCCAACAAATATTTGAAAAAGGATAAGTCAAAAGTCGGAATAATCGGCGTGCGTGCATGAGAAGATGTGTGAATGTAGCGGAAGCGAGATCTGTATGCAAAGATAGAGTGTTGTGGCGTTCTATCCTCTCTGCCTAGCCTTGCGGGGAAACGGCGTGGCGTTGTTGTTGTAATAAACATTTTTAAAAATGAGTCTGAATTGAATCAGTAAATTGATTGCGGAATAAAATCCATTAAGTTCAAGGAAAGCAGGAATGTCTTCTGTATTTGGGGCTTTTCTCTAGGGTAATCGAGTACGAGTGGCCTCGGTCCTCGGCCCTCGGCCTTCGGTACCTGTTGGGCGGGAGGGACGCGCCCGCGGTCCTCGGTGCGGCACGTCCGCCACGGGTACACGGCGCGAGGTTCATCTGGCTGAGAGCTGAGAACGGGAGCCGAGAGTAAAGCCCGTTTTACGTGCATCAGAAAACTGAACGAGAAATTAGTCTGATTTTGACTCAGAACATTCCGTGCCATATAATGCATATCAGTTCGGAGTGTTGAATAAAACAATAATCCTAGACAAGTCTCACTTGACTTGTGAGTCATGCGCATTCAACCAGGAGTACAGTAAGAAACGATTCGGTGATTCCAATAGCACGCACGTACAGCGGTATTCCAAAAATCATTTCTATACAACGGACCTAAACTATATAAGCTGATACTGGAACCTGGAAATCTGATAAACCAATAGTATAACGATTTGGTTGACAGGCATTGGAAGTAAGGAATCAGAAAATTTGTTAAGGATAGTAATCTAAATATTATGCAATCCCATTGAATCATTTATAAATCTATTATAGATATATATATATATATATATATGTATAAATAAATAAAGTGTTTATAACCCGACGGCTATCCTCATCTATCGTTCTCGAGGTCCTGGGTTGGATTCCTTGAAGGGTGGACGTGAAATATTAATGTTAAAGGATATTCAAAGCGCAATATTTCATTGTTCCTAGACTGGCACCTTAAACGTAATGATCGAGATACGCTGCGTTGATCAAACCAATGCATTGCCCTATGCACAATCAGAAGCGGATAAGGGTTCAATAATGATGAATTCCACAAAGACATGGCCTGTTCGTGGGTATACAAGAAAATGTCAATGAATTTTTGCTCCTATAATAAATAATGGACAGTTATAATATTTTTGTGTAACATAAGAAAGAAAAAATAAGATATTCTGTAAAAGATAATATGGTATTTTTTTATAGTAATTAAAAAAGGAAATAATAAATATTTAAAAAAAACACAAAAATATTCCTTATAATTAAAGGGCAACAAAATAAATCATAGAAAAAAAGAGTTCATATCTTTAGTTTGAATCCGGGATAGTGCATGTTTTTTAAAAGAAGGAAAATTTTGAATGTTTGTAATTAATGAGATATTATCAGTAAAAAAGAATTAAAAAATTTTGGGCCTATAAAATATGCATGTCTCTGTGCGAGCCGCGATTTACAATGTGGACACACGATTTCTTCTTTGACTTGATCTATTTAAATTACTTGTAAATAAATTTTGGTTCTTAAATATATATTTTAAACATTGAAAACAATATATTTGTCTTGGGTCTAAAAGTTTAGCTTCTTGGAACAATTGGAAAGAGGGAAAAGTGCGATTTTTGTGAAGCATTATTTTTAATACAAATTTTTGAACAGTTTCTAATGGTTTAATATGATTGTTGTAAGTTCCAGGGCTGATATTCTGAATCTTTTCTACCCCCAAGAGAGTTATTAATTTAGGAATTTTTATTTTGTGAATGCGTTTACATTTTTCTTAATATCTGGCCAAAATGATGATTAAACGTCAAACAAATACTCGTTTGAAGACGAGAAATCAAACATGATGATTTTCATAAAATTAATAAAAATATTATTTTTTTTACAACTTATTTTTTTATTTTTTCTACCGACCGGTTTCAAAGCTTAACAAGATTTTTTATCAAGGTATACTTAACTAATGAATTCTATTCCTACTTTATTTTATTAGTATTGTGCTGTGTATGAAAATAATAAATCAAGTATTTTTGTCTTATAAGGATGGATACTAAATAATTGGTTAAAAAAAAAGTTGTTTTAATTTATTTTACTATAATGAATAACCACGAAGTTAGAGATTCAAAAATAAAATTTATAATAATTTTCATTAAGAACATTATTGCGACCTTACGCATTACCCAATATAGTTAATTCGGTTGAATTGGCCAAACAGTACTAGTTTTATACATCATTTGACGTTCAATCATCAGTGTGGCTTTTATATAAAGCGAAGTCCCGTAGCATAAAAAAAAAAACAAAATCCCCAAATTAACCACTCTAGAGGGTAGAGAAGATTCAGAATCCACCCAGGACACAAAATACGCATATCGGTTAAAATGTTGTGTATGAGAAAACAAGTCCTGGGTACCGTTAATAGATTATTCGTACCGTTTCAACACCGTGATAATAAAAAAGAAAAAAAAGTCCGGTATCACATTCGTGTTGGAATCTATTCAATCTCTTAATCTTCTTCTTCGGGGTCCAAATCCTGGGGATTGGTTTGCAGCAAAGTCCTGCATCTCGTCCTTCACTGGTCTCTATTCTTTTAATCTATTCTATCATTATTATTTTGAATCAACTTACGCATACTCTTAATTGCTTATCGGGCATGCCCAAACAAATTTCTTAACATATAATTGTACCGTAGCAAGTAAGAAAAAAATAAAATGTACATAATTTAATGTCTTGTTCAGAAGCAATTTATACTTCTATCCGATTTCTAGTTTTCTGATCTATGTAAAACGAGCCCAAGTCGAGGCGATAACATTTTGAGAACCTGTTACGGAGAATGCTGCAGTCACCATTCTTCATGCCCGCTCTGAACTTCCAATTCCGCGGACTCTTCACTTCACATACCTGGAACAAGGAAACGTGAATTGTTAATGAAGACGTTAAAATATAAACATCACTATGATGCAACACTTTTATTGAGAATTCATTTATCATCGTATAAAAAAATCCAAGTCGACAAAGAAGCGTCTAATTAAAAAAACATTATTCTAAGATTAGTTCACAGATATCCCAAAAATCTCATGAAAAGTTAATGTAGAAATTCGTGGAAAAGAACAAAACAATTTTAAGCTAGATATGGATTTTAAAATATTCCTTTACAGTAGACGAATAAAAATTATTCACTAAATTCTTTAGCCTTAAAGGCGCTATTATAAACACAATATAAAATAACATCAATGGTAAAAACTTTCGACCCTCATATAACGTTATGTGTCAAAATCACAATACACGTCGACTTCAATGATTTTCAGTTAAATTTACATTGTGGTTCAAACTTCCCTTAAGGTCGTAGTCTGATAAAAAGCAAGTTAATCTTAAGATTTCGCCATTTTTAGGCGCCGATCTTTAATAATCGCGGCATTAAAGAAATCAAGTAAATAAACATTAGATAAAAACAATAATTTTTAGTAATAATAATAAGTATTTCCAATAAAAAATGTAGTTAAAATATTTATATTACTAAAATATAATCACCTTTCCTCTTTTAACCCCTTGAAATTTAGACTTATAGGAACGTTAGTACTCTTATAAAGACAAAGTATTTAAGTGAAATTTGTTCTATTGGAGATAATGAATTAAATTGCAAAGTTATCGAATAAAACATAAATTTTTAATTTTTAAAAAGAAACAAAAGCGTTCTAAACCACACAATTTTTGTGGTATTTTTCTTAAATTATAGGTTAAATTATGCAATCAACAATCGTTTAAAAAAATCATTTTTTTAAAGAAGCCACAATATTTCAATATCATTAATGTCTAAATCTGTAAATAAATCATCAGTTAGGGCTCTACTTTGGAACAACTTAATTTGTTAACATGCGTCGCACTCCGAGTACAAATTGGTACTTGATTACAACACCGGGTTTACTAGTATAGAAGGGCTAGCCTGTCCCTAGATAATGTAATAAATACGGCAAAAGGACACTGCAATACAGTATACCTAAAATATTGAACATGTTACCACACAATATTAAAAATAGTGAGTTAAATACAGGATTGAGGCGTTTGCTCAAATTATAGCTAATGGAAAAAAGTTTTTTCTATTAATGATAGGTTTTAATCTTATATATAATATAATACGTAATGTTTTTCAAATAAATTTATGATTAATGTACGAGTAGGTAAGGTATGAAAAATCGAAGCAACATATAGGAAACTACTGACGAGTTGTATGCTTACAATTCAGCGGGACTATGCTTACAATTCAGCGGGGCCATCGAATGGCCGATATGAATTAAATCACATATTTTAATATTTTCTTATGCAACATATCTTCCAACATGTAAATTCAAGAAACCGGTGAAATCTTACGAATCGAAAATGAAAATTAGAATACAGCTCCATCGCGTCACGCAGTGCCAAAAAGGAATCGATACGACGAAACTAGACCGTGTAGTAGTTAGAATAACAATTCATCTTCATCCGAGTTGGCCGGTTGGCCGGTTGGCCGGTGGGAGGAAGGGATGCGTGGGGCATTACATTACTGACAAATGCATTTTTTTCGCAACACTCCGATGTTTCTGCGGTGAGTAGACAGTAGTGAGTGGTGAGTAGTGAGTAGTGAGGCGGCCGGCTATGTAGGCATACCGAGAACAGATCGAGGAGCGCGACATTACGAAAGCGGACATCTGTCTTGTTGCCGTAGTAATCCCGTAAGTCCGCGGGTAGCGGGTGGCGGGTAGCGGGTGGCGCTGGGAAGTGGGCAGCGGGCAGTGGGCGGTGGGCGGTGGGCGGAGAGGGATAGGGATGGCCTGTCGCGGATAGTGATTACGAATCTAATCTAAAATATAATTTTAATTCATCGAGAAATTGAGGGTATTAGAAGCAAACTTAGAAATCTGCACCAAAAACGGAAAATTAGTTATTGATGCCAAAATAAACTATAGCATCAAAACCTACCTACCTAAATAATAGCGTTATTCAAAACCGTATTTTAATCTTTACCCACAGTTCGCACCAACTATGCACAGAACTCTCCTCTGGTTCGCTTGACGCGTAATTATAATTTATTTTTCAATAACATAGACATATTTAACTGCAGTAAACTCACTTTTAAAACCAAAATTAAAAAACTATTATTTGAAAAAAATTATGTTTCGTTATAAAAAAAAATATATATATTTTTACATTATAATTTTAAAGTGTTTCTATTCACTCATATCAAATACACACTTACCCTGTCCTTAAACCTACCCTCACACCCATATACAATCACACACATATTCACATACCTACCAAAACCACACTCCCACACTCCACTTTTTTATACACGCATCCTCACACAAAAAAAAACTCGCACACATGCACTTCTATGAATTATATTTAACTGAACTGGATTTTTATAATTGTATTTATGTGGAAAACTGATTTGGCTTTACTTTATGTTTTTTTTATAATGTTGTGTATATTTTTTTGTATTGCTGTTGTTTTTCTTAATAAACAAAAATTAAAATTAAAATTAAAACAGAATTAAATTGTACTACTTGACACCGCAAAGTAATCATTCTCCATTGAGTTAGTGAAGCATAATTAGAAATCGCCCAGTTCTTTTTTCAAAGTTTCCCGCAAATATGTCGGTAACTCCTTCAATGGAGATTTCTAAGTTTGCTCCTAATATCCTCAATTCTTGTCGGATTCCTAATGGGTCTCGATAGTAAAGTGATCGATAACTTTGGAGTTCTTACATGTTTTACGATCAAATTGATCAAAATCGTTAAATTTATCATTTTATCCCTGCCCACCCTTACAAGGAAATGACACGATAGTAATAATAGTACCTTAACAACAATGCCATATTAACAAAATAATATACATCATTAAAAGTAGAGGACATTTTTTTTTAACAATACTTTATTCTAATTAACAAATTAAACAGAAATGGAGAATATTTTAGAGAAGGCAATAGGGAAGTCTAGACATTTACAGGGCTTATGACCTGTTATTGACTGGTTTTAATGACTAATTTTTACACTTTGTAACATTTACCATTTTGCCTATATTTAAACATCCATATTTCCAAAATTCTTCCATCTGTTTATTTAAGTGAAGTTAAAGAGCTAAAACCTTAATTGTTGTGAAGAGATTCATTTGATCGAACTATTTCACATACTAGGCAACGGCTGAAAACAATTTTCAATTTTTTAAACTTCTTCTTGGACTAATTGGTTTTATTAAAATATTTTGAGGTTGTCCAAATGATTGTAGACAAAAGACTGGATTTCTGATAACTGTCTACAAACATTTGGACAATCTCAAAATATTGTAATGCATTATTCTTTATTTACACGCAGTTGTCAGCGATGGTAAAAATACTGTTAATCTTGCACCCGCATAGAATAGTGCATAGGACACTCCAGTTAGGTTATTATTTCTTGTTAATTGACGTTGTGCCTAATCTTAAACCATTATTAATAAATAATTTTACCGAAATTAAACTCATGAACGAAAAGAAAAATAATTTACAAAAGCTACGAAATTTTACTTTTAATAATATTTATAAACTATACACAACTGAAACTTACATTTCATTTAAACACTAAGAATGGTAACGAAAAAGATTGCAAAATTAAACAAAAAAAATAAGCTTGTCTAATTTAGGTGTGCATTCATAAGATATTTTCAAGCGCATCAAACGGAGATTATATCGCGGTTTTTCTTCAAAAATTGATTTTAAAAGTCGTGTTTTCATTATTGGGAAATGTAAGCGGCATAATTAATTCACAAAGTGTGAAGGATTCCGATTAAGAGGGATCACCGTGCGCCGTGGGTACTAAAAATTATGAGTGCATAAATCTCGAGGTTGCTGAACTGTTTCTAGGAGTCACTCAAGAGTCGCGGAGTCGCTGTCGACCGAATGGTAGCCAAGAAGCGTTACGAAATGTAACCTCGTGCTAAGGTTCAATGAGATTGTTTCGTCACTGTTTTCCGTGTAATTTTGGCCGTCAACTCGCTAAATCTACTAGAAATATTCTCACAATTGACCAGCAATTGAGTGGGATAAATGCATTTTAGAGTAATCATCAACTTACGATGGCATTTTGACGCGAAAAAGTCTACTCGTAAGACGCCAACGTCAAACCAGAAAAATCAAAAGAGAACATTGAATTTCAAAGATCAAGATACAACATTTAGCCAGGTAGCTTTGGTTTACGTATACGTAATAAAAAATACTTGAGAAGCCTATTTCCAAAGTACATACTGTCTTATTATCTTGCATTGTTTTGAGATATTTACAAAAACGTGTTATTAACCTCCGTATTTGGAAAAAAAAAACGAAAAAAAAACTCTCATTACATTGAATTAAGTACAGCGTTAGCGAAAAATAAGACATTTCTAAAACATTCGAATTTTAAAATGGATAATTATTTGGAAATGGGGAGCAGACGGACAAGATGCGTCTTGGAATTGGACGATGTTATTAGCCATCGCTGACTAAAATATCCTAGATGCGTCTTGGAATTGGACAATGTTTTCAGCCGTTACTGACTAAAATATCGTATATGCGTCTTGGAATTGGACAATGTTTTCAGCCGTCACTGACTAAAATATCCTATATGCGTCTTGGAATTGGACAATGTTTTCAGCCGTTACTGACTAAAATATCCTATATGCGTCTTGGAATTGGACGATGTTTACAGACAGTAAAATACTACTTTTTTGTTGAAGATTTATGTGTCTCCTGTAATTAACTATTAAGTGGCATATATTCAGTTCATTTTGGATAAAAACTGGACTAGATTATTGTTGGAAATGGGCGACTCACTTATATACAGTAATTTACGCAGACAGCAATTTGGCAGAGCCAATCCGTGTAATACAAATAATAACATAATCGCAAGCAATCAATTGTCGCTTGTACCTAGAAATATTACTTGTCTATAGAAATCGTGTAGATATTGTTTATATTCACAAATAAACAAAACGAACGCTCCCGTGTCAAAGTGAGCGGAGCGTCATGCTCGTGTAGTAACGTCTAACCTAATAATTAGCTTACATTAACCTCGCTGTGGATTGTAATTAATTACTAGCCATTTGGTAATTATATCTCATGTGACAAACATTAAGTCCACAAAGTCCAATTTCTAAGTAATTGGGTGTGCGAGTATGAGGGGAAAAAACTAAATACGTATATAGTGAGTGTATACTATTCGTATCACGGTAGGCCTTGGTATCGCGACCATACTATTACGACGCCAGAAACCCTTTTCATGACTTTTTATTCGATAATATCAGTACTCTAATATTTTATAAAATTAATGCACAACCGGGATTTAATAACGATAGGAAAAACTAATAATGCTTTATGCATACATTTTAATCAGTCAAAGGCGGAAAAATATTTTACTACTACTCATTGTTAAATTAATATTTTGAAAATACATATATTTCATTTTTGTACCGTATTAAATAAAAGCTGTGTAAAAAAAAAGTTCCAGCGTACTGAGAAATCTAAACCATTTTTTATACGAGATATTAATTTACAATGAAGCGCTTAATCCTTTGCCATTTTAAAATACAGAGCACTTCAGAATAGGTTACTTTATAAAGTAACGAGTTTTAATTTGTTGAATTTCAAATCGACAATGAAAATCACTTAAGCGAACATAGATTTGAAGATACCCTCAAAGATATTAGAGACATTCAGATTTTAAGCAGTCAATCTCGTAGGTTAAGCGGAAGGTTTATTACGAACAGCGCACAAAAAACATAAAGAATCAACGTCCATGGACTAAAAATAATACTAATACAAAAATATTTTTATCATTTTACATAAAACAATATAATAAAATAAAAATAAAATGTATGAACGATACCGTTTCAGAATAAGGTTTTATTAATGTATAATAACACAAATACGTCAGTGTGAAAAACGAAGATGGTCAAAAAAATGAGGCGCACTGTCCCAAGTCTCTAGACTAAGTGGGTAACTATAATTATTACAGGCTTAAAAAAATAATGAATAAACGCTGTTCTGCACAACTGACAGTTAAAAAATTATATTATCTCGACTGTCACTCACGAGTGCAATTTTATTTTTATACTTTAAATTGTCTACTTTTTTTACTTATCTCACTATAAACATATTTAATATGTCACGCAAAGAAATTATTTTCGAGGTAGAATGTCTAAAATAAATCAAATATCTCTTTTTCTCAGACATCGCAATTAAAAAAACATGTCCCCGTGAAAATTGTACGGACATACAAATCCAAACATCTAAGTTTAAAAAATCCGTTTCCTAAGACTGTGGAATTCGACTTTGCGACCGTAGTGCGCCAGTGGCGGTGGATGTCTAGATGCAGGAGATATATTAATCCTAATAGAGTTAGTTAAGTTGTTTGTAGGGTTAACCTCTCTCGGGCACCTGGGCACAGTAGCTACGCCGCGGTCATTCGTTCAAATTAAGTATGAATAACAGAGGAGAAAAACTGGCCAGGAAGTAATGGCTCTGTGCCTCTAGTTCGCCAGTGTAACCAGACGCAGAATCCCGCTGAAGAAACACGCTGATTGAGACGATTTCCTCCACTCCCGCGTGCTTGTAGCGCTGCGAACTGTTTTATTTATTTAGGGGCGCATTCATGAATTTACAAGCTCCGTGCTGAGAACACTTTTATAGCGGATAGAAAAAATCAAGGACCATTTACGATGTTATTTTTTAAATATTTAATCGAAGAATAGCAATTTCGCTTCATTCATTATTTTTATTGTAGGTTAGTATAAACGAATTGTGTAAATCAAACAGATGCAAAGTATAAAAAAAATGTTTAAAATATACTAAATCTGAAAAAATGAAATAAGAAGTGCATATTTCCTTCATAGGTTTGACATGACTAGAACATTAAGATTTTAGTTACAACTCTGTAAGGCTTAATAGCCGTAGATTTTAAGTCATAGAATTATAAGGCTTTGTTCTCATCAAATCTCAAGAGTTCTCTTTGTAAATTGAAAATATATTGAATATGATTTGTTAAAAATATATGAAGAGGGGGAGACTAATATTTTATTATAGCTTATACCTATATCCATAATAAATACGATATTATAATGTACACTTCGTGGCGTAATTTTATCGATGAGAGTAAGAGACAAAACAAGATAAGTCGATTAAAGTACTTTAAAATGAGGAAATCACCACTATTATAGGAATTCACATGAAATATATTACACAGTAAAAAGATCAAAATAAAACAATGGCGTTTGCAGGCACCGTGGAAAAATCGCGCATTAAAACGGTCACTGAACTCGGTTAAGTTTTTTCGTTTCAACCCAAGTACATAAGTACGCGAACCACTAAGTCATGTGGAACGTTTTACGGAATACTGTGTTTTATGTTCTGCTAACGATATCTGGCTTCTTTAATTACTTGTTCAATAAGCTGAAAAGGGGGAACGAAATCCTATCCCTATACACTCAGCAGAAAGAGTGCGGAATATGCAATTATCAACTAACACAATGTGAAAAGACCAAAACTTTGTATTATGTTTACAGAACGAATTGAAATAATATTTCATTCGGACATATTATTTTCGCTCCGATTGCAAGGGGGTAATTATTCCTATTTTTAAATAGAGCAATCTCTCAATTTTTCATCATTAGAGAAACGTAGAACTGAGATTGACCTTAAATGCAATTTTTCATGTTAGTTTTTCTTTTTCTTTGCACGTTCAAACAAATCAAATACAAAATGCAATCAAACCAGGCATAGATTCAACATATTATACGATGTCGTAAGGTGGAATACACTGGAACCTCGTTTAACACGGTCGTTGGAATGCCCTACATCGCTGGCATAATATACTGGTGGATAATATAATATAATAGTGATTAATCTTTCTTACGTTATTTTGTACATTATTATTCACTATGCCGTAGGACCATTTTATATAAAATGCACTTGTGAACCAATCGTGTTGACGGAGGTTGCAACGACGACAGAGTGCGAACAAACAACACACGGCACTAAAACTCTGAAAAACGCGGGCTGCCTAACGAACTAAGATTATAAGTAAAATATTTAGTTCAGATAACACTGCTGACTAACATCTAAATCCAAAAATGACGTCAGTTTTCACTTCTCGTGTCAAATTTTTGAGCTATAGGATAGTCCTCTCCTTGTCTCAAAAATGAGCATAGAAAGGAAAACATTACTAAGATAAAAAAATAATTGTATTCGTACAAAATGTATATATATATATATGCTAAAAGTCAAATTGTATTCATACAAGTAGCAAAGTTCTTTTTACCAACGGCAAATATACGAATTAAAATAAAAATCTCACATAAGGACAAGTTGCAGACGAAAACTTGACGTAATAAAAGAAAATTATATCAGTTTTGAAATCAGTATGCCCAATCATCTTTGAAACAGAAGAAAAATCGAACTCAATGGAAATTGTAAAAAAAAATTGTTCCTCAGTAAATGAATACGATAATTTTCTTCGTAAAAAAAATTAAATAAACTAAATTGGCTTATATTTCTAATCCGAGTAGAATAAAATAGGGCATTAAACAGAGAGTAAAGGTGTGGCGTTTCTGTGAATAAGTAGCGTACCGCACAATGGTCCACTGGGAGGCGTGTTATTCTTTTGAAGTGAGTTCCGAAGAGGGTATTCCCAAAGATGCAACAAATACGGGATGAGCCAGGAGAAAAACCACGTAAACGTAAAGCATTCGGCCCATTTGCAAATTGGACCGCTCTGTGCAAACTGCGGGCCTCCAGCACCGGCGCTGCGGTAGAAGGGAAGGAAAGAAATATACTATATAGAATCTAGATTATATAGAATGTTCGTGTGCTATCTGTCGGGCGGATAACCGTGGATACCGCAATTTTAGTTTCGATAATATCCTAAATCCTTTACATCTAAGCATATATTTTAAATATTACAAGCTGATAGCATTTAATTATTCCAGTTTTTGGTAAGAAGAAAATTTATTTCAGCATGTTCCTTTTTTTGAAGAATGCTAAACAATTTATCGTCACCCATAAACAAGGAGCCAAAAGAAAAAAAAAATATTTTAAGCAAAGCGAAATTATAAAATGTTAGGATAATATTAACATTTTGTTACTTATTGGAAGCTTTGGGCATGAAAAACATTGTTTTTTTAGAAAAAAAAAAAACAAATAAAGAACAATGAAAATGCGGAAACGATAACTTTGATAAGCTATTGACTACTAACTGAAAATACTTGTTTCCTGATTTTGCAAAAATCTTACTCACGGGACTTTATTACTAACTGAAGACAATAATTGAAGTACAACATTTATTTTATATTATTTATTTACGGTACAATTAACATTTTACACAATTATAATAACAGCAGTGAAAAAATAACAAATAATAAAAAAAAACAAAAAACAAATTAAAAATAACGTTAGTATAGGGTAAACAAAAAATGAATATTTCTAAAAATTTGTTAAAAAAAAAAAACCTAGAGGATAGGTAGGTAGGTAAGGGTAGGTTTATCTAAATTAAATTAAATGTTGAAAGTGAAGTTTTCCCACGAAACAACTCGAGAAAAAAAAAACTTTATAATATCAAAGCCAAAACAATAAGATAAAAAATTCACAAGAGAGAAATCGGTATGCTGTAATAACGAATTATTAATAAACATATGAAAGGGCACAAAAAATAAAATAAAATTATGAGGTTAACAAATCTCGTAAATTAAATGTATTATATATCCGCGTGGTAGATAGTATTGAAAATTATTGGAGCTTATATAATCATGGATATCGCCAGACGATGATACTAACGCTCGTATGGTGCTGACTGTGGTGTTAAAGGTATGTTAGCGTATTGATAAGAGCGAAATCGATATAATTTTGGCATGCGATACATAAACATTTTTTAAAAATCAGTAACTATGACAAGTTTGTAATCTTCAAATAGTTAAAAATAAACGAGGTATTGATTAAATAATGAAAAGTAATAAGCGGCGTAAGATGATTCACAGGAAATGAAATAAATAAGGTCGAAGCGTTCTTTGTATCCCAATAGAATCCATTTGAGGCAATTTAGAAGAAATCCGGCACCCAAAGGGCGAGTCCCGGTGGCTAGAATACCAAGTTTAATGTCACATGTGTCCTCGCACGGAGGGCACTAATAATGTATGAAGTCCAAAGGCCCCCGAGACGGCGTCACACCAGAAATCTCCACTATTTCTTCCCGTTCCGAGTTGGAACTGGAAACCTGTGTAATATACGGCCACTACCTCGTCCTGCAAGAGAAATATAATCATTTCGCCGAGGAAATAAATAAATCAAGCGCCCTCCTTTCTTTCAAATAAAGTGACCATTGTAAGGATTCAGATATTCGGGACTTAACGTGCCTAGAATACTGTTAAAACATAATATCATTTGCTACAACTGTACCGCCCGCGCCCGCGCCCGCGGTGTAGGTGTAGACTGTAGACACGCTGGCCTGCCATTTTAGAAGTTTTCGGCACGATTAGAATTATTTTATTACCCGGAGAATTATTATTTTTTAAATATTTTTTTCTTGTATCCACCTTCACAGAGGAAACAAATTTTTGATAAGGGAATATTAAAGTCTAATATTAAATATTAAATACATTTAGACATACTCAAAACATGTCTCAGACTGTTCCGAGATGGTGTTTTTTAGTGTTTTTTAATTTAAAGTAGTTCTATGGCAAATGATATAACAATTTTAAGAAATAAAAAAAATATTAAAAAAGTGAATAGAGATTATAGTAAAACATAAACTCGAATATATTTCCTGTCTCTAGTTAAGATTTTCAACGATTCAGTTTTTTTTCTTTCCCAAAACAAACGCGGTTCTCTAATTTAAAGAAGCAAGGCATTTAATTATGCAGTTTTGGGCCTAAAAAATACAAAATATTTTTCTAACACAGAAAGTTAACGTTGTATTTTGAGCGAGCATTCCACAATAAACTTAAACATTATGTTTTTTGGTTATAATAGCGGATAATTTTACAGTTCGTGAAACCATGATAAAGTTTAATAAATAACTTAATTTAATAAAGGACGCATATTCGTTAATTCCTGACGTGTTATCCATTCGGGATGCTCGGTTTCACTCGGAAATACGTCTCTCGTCCGGGATGCTTCAGAACCACTCGGGAGCACGTTATTAATTAGCACTTTTAAATTATGCAACGCCACAAAATAAACCCAGAGTAGCGCCTGCTAACGTCACTAAACATAAACATTATCAGTCATTGGCTGTTTTAAGTGCCGACTTTACAAACTGTGTAACATTCACCATTTTGACTATGTTTGAAAATCCATATTTCTTATATTCTTCTATCGGTTCACTAAAATCAACAGATGGAAGAATAGAAGAAATATGGATTTTAAAACAGAGGCGAAATGGTGAATATTACAGAGTGTGTAATGTGGCTACTTTAAACAACCAATGGCAGGTCATAAGCCCTGTAAATGCCTGGGCTTCCATATTTTCTTCTCAAAAATGTTTTCCATCCCCGTTGTAATTTGCTAATCTATATGACTCCCAAGGGGATGAAATCCAGTCTTAACATTTCATTGCAATATCTCGGCTACTCCACAAATGTCTTATAAAATAATTTGGTTTGTTTCGGTTATAACTGGAGTGGATAACGCGTCAAGTATATCCATCCGACACGTTATATTTACGAAGCAACTTCGTGTGGATTCCGGAACATCCTGATGGGATAGCGCGACGGGTATTTTCTAATATGCATGGAGAACACGCGTAAATAGCTGAAGCGAGATGTATTTGTTTATGTCGAACTATGGGGTAAAAACGATCGGGAAATCAAGGTGTCGTGAAGTTAAATCAATAAAAATCAATGAATTAAATTTCGCTGAAGAAAACCCGACTCAGAGATTGAAGTGAATGGCCCGCATTATCATATGCAACATCAGAAATCGTTCCAATTATATTTGTACTACATGTTAAAGCAATAATATTCACAAATGTTATTAATTGTTTTGCGAGATAAAAATAAACTCAATTCGCTCAAGCCAGATCTCAGCTTTGATAAAAATAAGGATGGTGATTTTGAATGATTATTCATTTATATTTAAAATATATATATATATATATATATATACGAGTATACTAGGTGTATTCAGAAAATGACGAAAAACCCGCGAAATTTAAAAGTTCCCGTTATTTTCTGATCACACCTTGTATATATTTGCGCTCTAATGATTTGCATAAATATTTCAATTTTGGGACCATTTTCAACGAGTTTTAAATAACTCACATTAAAAAATTAAGAATCAAGTTGGGGTAGTGTGGGGTTTGAACCGACCCCTGATCCGTGAATCGGCAACATTAGCCACGGGACCATAACCCGATTCATTTTAAATGTTGAAGAACGCGAATTCTGTTTATCGCTCAAATTTTTTTAAATACATATATTACTAATGCGATTCTACTCTCTATAAGTAATTTCTAATAATTTATAGCATTAATTTGAATTTTCAGTATCTTTATACATTGGTTCTTTCATTACAAGGCTTACATTTCTTCAGAATCAATGAACATGATCATAAACTCAATACGATAATCGAAATGTCATTTAACCAAATTCTGGATTTGCATCCGTCTGCCTCTTAGGTACAGATATATATTAATAAAGAAAATTTAAATGGAACATTTTGAAAGAGGTATTTTAAAATAAACATTCAACGCATTTTTATATATACTTTTTAATAATCCATTTTCCGTAAATTAAAAAAAATATTTGGGCCTGTCAGCAAAACAAGACTTTTTTTTTATTGGAGAGATATATCTATTCTTCTATGTAGACTCATGTGACATCACAGTCACACAAGAGTTAAATAAATATTTCGTGTCAACCGAGAATCGAATTCGAGACCTCTCGCATGGTACGTAAACGCGATGACCCGAATTAAATATGATGTTAAAAATAGAGCAGATTCAAGAGAAGATAATGAAACGAGAACTCGGAATGAGGTGAAATGATTCTTGGAATTTGTAATGGATGGAGTAGGAGAAGCGTCATCAGACGACGGATGGCGGGCGGCGGTGGGGGGTGAGTCGGACGCGCCCTCGCTGACGTGACGGGTTAAATGCTTTATTCGCGGGCGGCCGGTGCAAGGCACCGGAGCACTGCCCACCCGCCCGCCCTAGTCAGTAGGGTGATCAACAACTGATATATTCAATATTCCTTATAATTTGACATTGCCGTCTGATTGTACCACTAGTCAAATTATTTATATAAATAAGAAATATTGGCGTTTTTTTCTTTTTATTGGAGGTTCGAGTCTTAGACATCAGATCCTTAATCCGCGTCGCTACCGCGGGACCGAAACCCGGTGAGTATGTACATATTAAGTAAATGAATCATTTTTATCAAAATAGTTCATTTTGCCTGGCAACAAAGGTAGTGTGTTTACTTTTTAATATATAATTGATGGCAGTGATATTCAATGTGTTTTGATACGGGACACTCTTATCGGGGTGGAAGTCCCAGATCTTAAAATATCTGGATGCTAGTTTTACATCCCTTTCTGTCGGCCTCGTGGTGTAATGGTCAGCGCGTTTGCCTACCATGCGAGAGGTCTCGGGTTCAATTCCCGACATGATTGATATAAAGTATTTATTTAAAAAAAAGGGTGTTTTTACACCAGAATATTTCATAGTCCCTGAGCGTACACGGCTGATCATCTTACCTTCATGTAACAAAAATGATCAAGATTCGTTGCGATTGGTGTATCAATGCAGTGCCCTATGCACCACCGGGTGCGGAAAGGTAATAATGATTATGCTTTACACTTTTGCCTTACTTGTGGCCGCGACCCACAGAATGAAAAACAGTGTTTTTTTAAACTATCAATACAACTACGCATGCTTAGAAATATATAAGTATATTATAGGTTAAAATAAACTGCTATATTTTGGTGCATAATGGTGAAAATTAATTTGAAGATTTAAGTAATAAAATTGTTGAAATTCTCGATAAACTTGTACATAAAATTTTATTTTATAAAAAGTTCTGAAGTTGTTATTCTTTTTCTTCTTTACGTGTCATGTAGGGTCCCCCCGGCGTCGACGATCACTCGGGAGAGAGCTTCGCTGCTCTGAGCAGTGCGAACCAGCTCCTCCACAATTCTAATCATGGTCCATTTGGAACCCAGGAAGGCTGTTCCCTTTCACCCCCTCTACGTCCCTCGATTATCCTCTTCATGTCAACCTGAAGTATGGCATATTTATCACCTTTCAACACATGGCCAAAATGTAAAATCTTACGGAGCTTAATAGTGATGAAAAGTTCTCTATTCTTATTGGGTCTACGTAATACTTCATTGTTGGTTATCACATCGGTCCAAGATACGTTATTAACTATTTTAATTTACCGTAACAGAGAGGGAAAACATTTTTGAGAGGGAATAAAAGTCTAGGCATTTTTGCGAAGAACCCCTTGCCTCAATTTCCATATTTCCCCTTCAAAAATGTTTTACTTCTCGACTGCAATAAACTTAAATCTTGATAACTTCTCCCCGGGGAATCGAATCCAGCCTCGTCTCGTCTACAAACATTTGGGCAGACTGAAAATATTATAGGTAAATATCTTCCTATATGATAAGTATACACTAACAATACGTCAATATTAAAAAACAGGGTTATAGTAAAAACGGAGTTACACATTCGGGGTCATTAATCCTTAAAGAAAAACTAAAACTACATTGGTAAAAGAGTTTACTACAACAAACTAACGCAACATTTCGTAATTTATCGACAATGTAAAAGAAACGCTGAAGAAAAGAGCTTTTTTACGTTTCATTCATTGAATTGTCGTAAATGCGGTACCGGCTGAAAGCATAATAGTAGCGCTGCTGTAGGAGAACCATACGGACTACAAATCATTTTTAAAGTGTACGATAATAATATTAAAGTAGAGAGGAGGCGTAACTTCCGTGCTTCGCAAAACTGAAATTGTAACTTACCGACTTTTTTCCTTGAGGCTGAAAATATTTAGCGTTTAACGAAATAATTTGTAACTTTGATATTACAATCAGCTTGCGATAATATTTAGACGTTATAATTTCACAAGGCATTTGTATAAGTAGTTATATAAATGAATGTGGATACAGTTCATAATGTCAGGTCAAGCTGACAAAAAATACTCATGAATAATAAACAGTTTAAAAAAACTAAAACAGGTTAACGAATTGGATAAAATTTATATTTTTTTAATGGGTTTATTAAAATAATAATTTATTCTTAGTTTTTCTACCCTCCATTTTATTTAAAAGAAAATTTCCAATGCTTTTTCAGTTATTTATAAATTTGCTACAAATAAATGTACACTTGAGCCCATTGCGGGTGAAGTGAATCAACTGACAAAATAGTCACACTTTTGTATTTAAAGTTTTAACTCTACGAGCGTTTTGCCCATTTTTTTACTTTACTGTTCTGATATTTTCGATAAACGATGTATGTCTTGTACATAAAGAGCCAGGAAAAATGGGTTTTTGGATTATATGATTACAGAAATGAATAATAAGCAATGAGTTTACTTCTCTTTTTAGCTATTACCAGCTATAATGTCAGTTAGTTCTCTCCACTAGTAACGGGCTAAATGATACGATTGGAAGAGGTAAATGTGGAACAATTCCTCGATTAGGATGGATAAAATTAATCAACTGAGATAAAATGATTTCTGTTGCAGAACAAAAATAACGTAAGAATGACAAAATATTAATCAATGATTTCGAGATGAAAGCAAGAATTTTAGAATTAAAAACAAATAACAAGAGAAAATACAGCAATTCTAATGACCGACCTGATGCGTTTATTTAATAATAACCACGAGAAAGTAACTATTTTATGCTAGAGTTTGACATATTTTTGTGAAGTGATTTTAGTTCTGTAATGTATCTGGCAGTCCTGGCAGTCCTGGCAGTCCGGCACCCGGGTGTGCACGAAAGGGATTAACATGTGTACGGCCGTAATCGGCGGTACCCGTATTTATCGTAAAGGGCAATGAAGCACATTTCTGTCCGCCTTGTACGGGTACGGAGGGGGGTGTCAGTGGATCAGTTCAATGTTTTGACTTTTGTTACAGCGGCATTGCGTGCTCCCGACTAATAAGCTTTTCCCGGATTCGGAATAATTCGCGCCGTTAATCGCTCGTATTCGTTATAACAAATATAACAAACAGTTACATGAGCCAATTATTTTGAGATCCCGTTCGGTAAGGCTTGCGCCCCGCTGCAACACGGAAGACTTCCGAGTATTATTATCCTCGAATTCATTATACAACATATTCCTATGTTAATTTCATAGATAAATTTGAACAATTTAACAATATTACAAAACAACGCTCTACGAATTATTTTGTAAAGAAAAAAAAACAGATGCACGAAGGTAATGTCGATATAGCGAATTACAAAAAATTACATTTATAGACAATTAATATTTTACAATATTTATTTATTTATTATATACATACGGCCTAAGCCAATTACAACAGTTACATGAAGAAACATAAATGCAAGAAACTGAACAAAAATAACATAAAACTATTTAGCAAAGACAAACAAGGGCAAAACAATAATTGTATACAATATATTCAAAAAACGAAAGACCAAAAACTTTGAGCTAAACCATGCCAATCCAACTTCATCCCACACTGTTTTGTCGCGAAGAGATCTACGAAAAGCCGGAAGATCTCTCCCAAAAAATTCCAAGTCGTGTGATGAATTGACTAATCTACACATTCTGGACATTGGGGCATAAAAACCAAAGTTGCTCTTAGAAGATTTTATAGATAGCAGATTTTGACTTCTGGTGACACGGTTGGGAAATGAAAAGAAATTGATTGCAACAGAGATGGGACATCACTTAAAGCATTAAGTATTTTGAAAATGCATATAATGCATAATCATATTTATATCATATGTTTATGTATAAAATTTGATAAAAAACACAGATTTCTGGGAGAAAAAAAACAATCAAAGTCAACTGGAACATATCAAAGAAAAGGTAAAGATCAGTTTTCCATTTAGAAAGAAGGCTGAGTAACAGAATTTAACTTTATATAGGCCAGTAAAAAATTATTATGAAATGGGAAAAAGCGTTTATGATGAAAGGAAAATATCAAAATTTAAACTCAACTCAAGTATTTCTACGGTTTCTAAAGGCTTAGTATGATTACTATAGGCTCCTCCCCAACCAATTATTCCATAAGATAAGACTGTACAAGGGCATGATAAACCATTTTGCTAGTGTTAGGACGAACATAACTAGTTAAATGTTTGAAAACATAGGTCAAATATCTATTTTTTTAATAACTTTTTCAATATGTGTTGAATGATTTATAAATGCAACATCGCTTGCTTCGAAAAGTAGCGTGGATGCTTGGACTAGAGAGAGGTTATTATTCTTATGCTGAAATAGAGTCAATGTTAAATATTTCTAGTCTACAAAAACGTAGAACTAATATTGACTCCATATATATGTTCAGCATACTAAATGGTATAATATGATCCATCATTATTGGGACTAGTAAAATTCAATATTCCGACTTGTAGGTTGAGAAACAATGAAGTACTGTTCATCGATCAGCATAGAACAAACTATGGCCTTAATTCTTCAATGACTCGTCTTCGTCGTATTGTTAACTCAAGACAAGATCTGGACTTTTTGGTTTAAGTTTACAATGATTTAAACGAGCACTAAATAAATAGTCCAGATCTTGTCTCGATGTCCCTTATGTTTGTCAATGCTTCTTTTCTTTTTTTAAATGTTTTAAACTATTCTTTTATTATGATATTTAAACCCTATAAATTGTATACATGGACAATGTCCGTTAATAAATAAATGATAATTATAGCACAAAAAAAAATATGTGTAGGTGTGCAATATTTTAAGATTAAAAAAAAATAGCAGTCATTATAACATCACCGTAAGACAATAAACAAAGCTGATTCAATTAGCATAGTCTACTTGAAAAATACGAATTAAACTAAAATAGAAGAAGTTATTTCTCGACTTCTTGCTTGACCAGCAATATTTTCACGTACATATTATATCCACGCAGTAACGGTTGTGACCGTTATAAGACGACCTCGGAAGCAAAGCGTGAAAAGTATTTTCTATTTTTGACCGACAATTTGTTATCGGAGTCACAAGAGAAAACTGAATAAATAAACTCAATTTGTTAGCCAATAAAATATTTACGTACATAATACACCCATAAACTACTTCTCGACAGCTACAGCGATGCCGAGAAAGAGCACGCGGTCTTGTGGGTAAAGAGACCACTAGTTCAATCTCTACAACTTGAGCTGTTCTTATTCTACATTTCCAGTATAGAAAATGATTACTTAATGAAAGACATGTAATTATACCTCATAACTTTGTTGAAGTATAATCCTATCATACTATCAAAAAAATCACAATAATAAATTATCAGTTATTAGAAATAATGATTAGCCGCACTGCCAAAATATTTGCGTTCTTACGATTTACCCAAATATTTTAATTTTGAGGTCACTTTCAGCGAGTTTTAAATAACTCACTATTCAAATTAATAACTGCGCAATCATAAAAATTGTAAATTAATAAATAAAATAAATGGGAATCAAGTTGAGGTAGAGGAGGGTTTGAACCTCGGACCTCTAATCCGTTTGTCCGCAACATTAGCCACAGCATCACAGCCCGATTCTGAATTTCTTCAAATAAGATATGTATATAGATGAAAAACCCTTGACACATTTTCACTGTTCCATCAATAAGGTTCGTAAAGCTTTATATTTTAACATTTAAATTACACAACGAAACGCATTTTTATAAACACAGATTCAAAAAAAAAGAAAAAAAGAGCGATAATTGATTTAGTCAAACATATTTGGTATTTTCGATTTAAAGGACAATCAAGACTAATAAATCAGGGACTAAAATTACACAATAAACTACCAGACAAAACTTAACAAAAGACTTAGACAAACTTTTCAAAAGATGTAAAAAATATTTTATAAGAGTATGAATAAAAAATGTTTATATTATTTTTGTAAAATGAATGTAATAATCCGTAAGGGTTTATAAATATTTTTTTCAAATAAAAAAAAAATATATATTTTGTTAGCTTGGATAAATTTCAAGCAAAAGTGGATGATTAAATTTCGAGAGTAGAAATATATAAAAAAATGTAACTCTGCACGCACATCATGTCACACCCTTCTAGTGGCGCGCGCTAAAGTGTGACAGTTCGCGAGGCAACAGTAGGCCGCATGGCAGCAGAATAATACTGACAAGAGGAATATGGGGCCTGTCAAATGCACCGATTGAATTAAACATATCGATTGCTATCCAGCACGACTATTCGACAGAGTAACCGCTTGGAGGGGTTACGTTTATGACATGAATTGAATTCCGTGTAAAAATATATCTGTTTTGGAGTAGAATTAATTCTAATACTACTGGAGAGTATTGTACATAGATATACCAGAATTCTGTGTATTATATTTTTATTGGGGTATAGTTGTAATTTTTATAAATAGCTTACTCTGGTGAGAAAGCAAATTCCCAAATAAGGATAAAGTTCTTCCATGAAGATGTGTAGTGGCGGGCGTTAGAACTTCCCGAGCCAAGCACTGAATCTGAAGATGTCTTTACAATGGGGTTAGGTAGACAAGTTAGGCACAGCCGCGATCAAAGTTTCAGAGTTTAAAACGCGCCTCTTCTATTATTGCGAGATCGCGAATATTACCTCACCACAATAGAACTTAATAACTTGTCATTGTCAATGTGAAGAACACATACTCGGGTTTAAGCGCTCCTTTTCCAAACTCTAATCTTCCAGATATGCATTAAAAGTTATACCGAAGCAAACTTTATATAAACGTAATATTAATCGTAAACGGGAAATATTCTCATTCTTTAAAGCGAGTCGCGATTTATAAAACTTTTTAAAACTTACAGCAGCGGTCGCAGAAATCGCGTCAAATAAATATTTTATGTTGACTCTGCCAGGAATAAAACCTGGGACCTCGAGTGTGATTAGCGAACGCGGTAACTACTACACTAATAGGTGGACATATATATCTCCACTTGATTTCCTTTTTCAGGATTCTTACCTAAGAGTCATTACACAGAGACATACTAAAATGATATATATTTTTTTATTCATTACATTATAACTATGAAGTTAGTTTTCGTAAACTTAATCCGTTCTTGTTATAAACATATTATAAGTCGACTGTTGAAGAGTAAAAAGAGTAAAAAAAATCCCTAATTAATATTGATTGGTTAATATAATATGATAAAATCAAAGGGGAAAAATTACCCCATACTTGATTTAGACCAAACAGTACTAATAATAATAATGAACAAAAGTTGTAATTTGTTAATCGTTATGACTCCCGAGGGGGTGAAATCCAGTCTTGTCTACGAACATTTGGACAAACTCAAATATTGTAATGAAACCAACTGGTCCAAGAAGAAGTTTAAAAATTGAAAAATTGTTTTCAAGCGTTCCTTAGTATGTGAAATAATTCAGTCAGATGAACTCTTCGCAACAATAAAGATTTCAGCTCTTTAACTTCTTTAAAATCGACAAATGGAAGAATCGAAGAAATATGGATGTTCGAACATAGGCAAAATGGTGAATGTTACACAGTGGGTAAAGTGGCCACTTAAATCAGCCAATGACAGCCCTGTAAATGCCTAGACTTCAATATTCCCTTATTTAAGGAATTCTCCATCCCTGTTGTAATTTGTTAAAAATAAACCAGATAAAAGTAATTATAATCTTCGAGTACGTACTATAAACATAGCCGAGACTATTTCCTAAAACAAAACATCATTTCGTCGACAGGTCCAAATCCAACTTGCACAGGATCACTAAAAAAATATGCATATAATATGATAACAAAACAACAAAACACAACAAACAAACCATCACGCCGTTTCCCCGTAAGGGTAGGCAGAGAGGATAGAACGCCACAACACTCTATCTTTGCATACAGATCTCGCTTCCTCTACATTCATACATCTTCTCATGCACGCGCGCCGATTATTCCGACTTTTGACATGTCCATCTTTAAGTATTTGTTGGATTTGGTCATGCCATGTCTTTCTCGGTCTTCCTCTATTTCTGCATCCATCAACATTCGCATTGTAAATATTCTTAGCCGTTCTCTCGCTGTCCATTCGTTCTACATGTCCAAACCAGCGCAGAACTCCTTTCTTGATTTTGTCGATAATGCTTGTCTCAGCCTTACATAATGTACGGATCTCAACATTTGTGCATTTATCGTACATAGTTTTACCACACATTCGCCTGAGAGATCGCATTTCGACAGCATTCAGCTTACTTTCATCCCTGTTTTTCCAAGTCCATACTTCGCTCCCATACATCAGGGATGGGACCAGGACTCCGTTGTGAACTGCCAATTTTGCCTCTTGTGACAACCATTTATTTGCCAAGGTCGATTTAAGTGCACCGTTCACTCTGTTCCCGGCACTCACCCTCCTTTCAATATCTTTCTCAGTCATTCCATCCCTAGTGAACATACTTCCCAGATACACAAATTCCTCTACTTGTTTTAGTATAACTCCATTCACAGTGATTTCACATTTAGTCATACTTTCATTTCTTTCAAAAACCATCACATTCGATTTATCGACATTCATCAGCAAATCGCTTCTCTTGCATACATCGTAGACCTTTGTTACCAAGAATTGCAGTTCCTCTTTGTTATTAGCAAGGAGTACAGCATCGTCAGCATACAAAAGACAATTGACTTTTAAATCACCCATTTTTGCTCCCATTCTTAAGCCTTTCAGTTCTTTCATGCAGTTATCGATATACACGTTGAACAGCCATGGTGACATAACACATCCCTGCTTCACTCCTTTATGAATGTCAAACCACGATGTGTATGATCCATTTACCCTAACACATGCTGTGCTGTCTTTATACAGAGAAGCAATAGCACGTGTTAGATTTCCGCTTACTCCGTACTCCGATAACACCTTCCATAATTTTTCTCTGTCAACTCTATCAAACGCTTTTTGCAGATCGACAAATGCGCAGAAAAGCTTTTGGTTTTTAGCAAGAAATTTTTCTGTCATGTTTCGTAAAGCAAATATTTGATCCATACATCCTCTTCCATTCATAAAACCGCTCTGAATATCCCACACTCTATCCTTTGTACAAAGTTATAATATGATAACAGTGACCGTAAAAACCTACGCACCTATTTAAAACATAATGCAAGAAAATTAATGGTTTGAACATAGGACCATGTTATGATTGCTGATTACCGACTACTGCATACCTATTTTTTTAATGAAATGTTGCATAAGGGATGCCTATACACCCTATACACTATAGGACTATACGATACAGAGGAGCATTATAGGGGCGATCAACACAAGTTTGAATAGAAAGTGTAGGTAATGATTATTACGTGCACTTAAGGCATCGTGCGCATAATTTATTGATCCAGCTCAATTGTCAATGGCTATCTTATTGTCCGAATCCACAAGTCATGTCGTGAATCATCCATGGAAAGATCACACGGTGGAAAGACGATATATCTTGCGCTGTAAAAGCTATTGTTTACGTATAAGCATCAAGTGCCCGCATGCACAAACACAATCGAGGCGCTTTTAAGACGGGGACGTTTAAGAAGAATAAGCGTAAGTGATGTTTACTTGTATTGTTCAATGCGATTCGTGTTATTATTATTATTAAAATATTATCCGTGACCGGGCGGAGGAAGAAAACGGTTCTAAGTGTGAAATGGAAGCAGAAAACCAGAAGAGAAGTGTTTTCGAATTAATGGCCACTCTCAATCCTGAAAACGAAAATCGAGTGGAGATAAATCCGCATGTATTGTTAGTGGTCGGCTATTTCTGGCCATGTAGATATGAAATATTTTTTTTAAAGGTGGTTTTTACACTTTGAGGCAACATTTCGCCGTTCTATGACTGGCACTTGAAGCGTAAGACTGATAGCCTTGCTTTTATGTAACAGATGATCGAGATACCCTGAATTTGGTTTCCCAATAAAGTGCCATATGCACCAATAGGTGCGGATAAGGGTATGATGATTATTAAAAAGTCGTACATAAAAACTAAGAACACTCCCGAGAGTTATGTACAATAGTAAATATAACTCGTTCTGGAATATGACAAAATAGAATTGACAACAGCTTTAATAAGTTTTAGATCTATAAGGGTGACACTTACTTTGGAATTTACATAATATACGAATATGTTCGTTAAATTATTCTATACCGATCAAACAATGTTATTTTCAAAATTTCGTTGATTAACATGGTAATATATATTTCCCAAGTTAAATGTTTCGCCGTACAAATAATTATCTGAAAATATGTCACATCAAATACTAAAATAATACATATTAAATTTTTCAATACGCTTTTTATCTTTAATACGAATACACTGTATTAATGGCCGATTTCCCCCCTTAAAGTAAGCAGAAATGAAGACAAATAGTGGATCCATAATCTCCTACAGATTTTCATCGCGATCAGAAGAACAAATATCCCAAAAATGGCGGCATTACAGCCGAGCAAATCAATATCGGTTTGTCATTCGTTCTATTTTTATAAGCTGTTACTTAAATACAGTTCCCGGCAATTGTCAAACTTTTAGATTTAATCAAAAATACAATTACTGTGACGTCTCTACGAAAATGCAGAAATAATGTCGGTTTCAATATTTTAAATCTAATTTACACCCATTTATAAAAAAAATATTTTTAAAATGCACTAGAACCTCGTTTTACAGGGTTTCGAAATAACACAGAATAAAAATGAAATAAAAATATATTTTTGCAATTCGTTTTGAAATGCTCCACATCGCTCTTTTATTTGGCGTTTAATATAGTATTAAATTATATCAAGTGTGCTAGTACAGCGAAATTGACATCATTGCAAAAAATGTAAACTTAAATCATCCATGGCAACCCAACATTTATGGTTTATTAAAGTGTGTAAAAAAACGTAACATAATACTCAAGTTTGTGAATATAAAAACAAGTTCAAAATAAAACAGTAAATATTTACATATAATAGAATCCTCTCTTACAGTACATCGCCAACACAATATGTTTTCAATAATTTGTCCCACTCTGTTTCATTGAAACATTACGTATTGTATCTCTTTCGACTTACTTTTTAAATTTACCTACGCTTAAGATAATACTTAGTTTTATATAAATTATCCTTACACTGTATAATATTTGCCAGTCTGAAGATGCCCATTAGAGGGTGAAAGCGCTGATTGGTCGAATAAATAAGTAGAAGTGTACCTAGTATTTTTAAATTAATAACTTGTATGTAAATATTCAGTTATTACATCATCACAATATATTTTTATTCATATTAACACAAAGTTACTTACAAAAATATTCCAAATACGCAGACTGACTATATACGAAGTGTATGCACGAAAATATAATCAATATTATTCGATAGAGAGAATCTAATGGAGACGTATTATAATACTCGCGTAATATTTCAGTCATCAGGTATACAAGAAGAAATAATATCGGGGTGAGACAAAAGCGGGTAAAGTGAGAGCGGTTATATTTTAAGTCAGTAAAAAAAGATTTACGGAATAGCGTGGAACTGGAAGTTAACGGGTCCTCGGAGAATACTTGTCTGTAAGGACGAAGCCGAGGCTCCTACAACCAAAATATTTAACGGTAAATCGAATGGGACTTTGAAATACCGAAGCGTTAAAGCCTTTCCGGAGGGGGTAGAAGGAATAATGGAGGCGGGCAGTTAGCCGACTTTGAATTACCGATAAACTGGCTGGAAAGAAAAACAATTCGCGGCCGGTAATTTGAGTTGAAAACTCCGAAGGTGCGAAGTATGCCAGCGAAGGAAGCGCCAATATTTATTCGGTAAATAGCGGGAACAAATTCCGCGGGATAAGATCAACACAGAAGAGGCGGTAACGAAGGAGCCTCTGCCCATTGTAGAACCCCATTTCGACGACAACACTCGTCCCAACTTCCGAGGAAATTAGGAACGGCTTAATTCGCGGAACATATCGATTTCTAACAGAGCCGAGAGCGTGCATGCGATGCGAGTCGAAGAGATTGTCGTGTTTCGTTATTCGGCGGTGTGGGGTCACTGCACCGGCCGGGGGCAGCGCATTCCAGGACCGGAAAAACCGGGATAGGACGAACCCCGAACCGGGATGACGACAAAATTATACCGGAAGTTTGACTGAAGCAGAATTACTGCTTCCCTGGATGAGAGCAACGCTGGGGTTCGAGCAACGAGAAAATCCTTACGTTGAAACCAAATCCATACTAAAATATTGACTCCGTAATTCATAGTATATTTTTAAGATAGCTAACAAACACAAGTGTAATGAAAGTTAATATTCATGCAGGAAAATTGTGTTTAAATTAACACAAAGTAGATAGAAACATAATTGGTGCATTATTCATTGAAAATATGTTTTGAAGTATGCAGTAATGTAACTTATATTTACCTAAATTAGGAATTAAAAAATGTTAAAATTATTTATTTATTTAATCATTTTGTAAAACGTCTCTGATGTATCATATTACCAAAATGGCGCTGTATAAATTATCCATAATAATATACTGATGGTGAAAAGGCCAAGTCACTGAATCTATTTTAATGATTTTTAGGAGTTATTTTGTGAGTTTCAAGTTTGCAATTTCATTGAAGAAACATAGTGAACATTGTAAAAGAAAATATGGATTAAAAAACTTTACTTAGGTACGTTATATTATGAGCATCGAAGTTATTAGTTGTACTGTACTAATTTGTCATTATATGACATTAAAACCGTTAATATATTTTAATTAAACACCGATTTTAAGCCAGAATATCATGCAAACTGTATTTGATGCGATCTGAGATGAAAGTTTATAATGGCTAAAAATCTAACACAAAAGAATTAACCTTCGACCACATCTAAAGTGAGTAATGCGCTCGATCGGTTGGTTGAAATTCACGTAAAACCCGTTTAGGGCAATGATGTGCAGTTAAAATAAGAATTACAGAGTACTCGACTCGTTTGAACATCCGATTAAGTACGAAAAGCGGTCGACGACCCGCGAAACCGATTCCTCCGACAGTCACTTACCCGGTGCCGGAAGAAATAGGAATCCCAATCTAGCATCAAGCGGAGCTAGTTAGAGGCCGCGGTCGGCCGATTTATCTGCAATACTCTACTACGACTTGTGACTCGTGACTAGAGATTGGCGTAAATTTACATTTAGCATTACAAATTTGTACATTTTGGTGTAAATATTGTAATAAAACCAGAAAAACTCAAAGAAGTTGTATGAAGATCGCTCACCTCAGTTAATCGAGATTGTTTTATGATCCATAAAATTTCAATAAAATATTTCAAGATAAAAAAACAACAAAAATGTTAATTGAGCAAATTATCAATCTATGTCAAAAACCTCAAATGATCTACAGAATAACTACTTATATTCCCTTCTCAAAGACATTCTTCATCTCTGTAGTAATAAATTAAAAAATATTTTGAAAAACTATGGTTTTCTTTAATATTTAAAACCACAATAAACAAACAAGCACGGGTAAAAGGCACATGATTATTTTTTGTGGATGAAGCCACTCTTATTTGCCAGTGAGTAGCCATCATTACAATATTAATTATTATTTTTACATCACTCACATATCCAATATTTTTTTTAGTTTTACTAACATTTTTTGAACAAAAAGTAAGAAACTAAAGAAAGGAATTACGATTGCATTGAAACCACGACGAATGGTCTTTTATTAAATGGGAGATGCTTATTTTCTGCAATACTTATTATGTACAAAGCTTATATTTACTCCAAAAGGTTTGTTCCTTCTAACAACTCGGAGCTTCATAGTTCAGCTTCTTATTGGAAAACTTAAAGGAAATTAGGCGAAACCGGTGGCTCTTTTATTGAAAGTAGTTTCGAGAGCCATTTCATCTGATTTTTCATTGCCTTGGATTCCGCAGAGCCCTCTTGTCCATTCGATATACATATTATTTTATCTGGATTTTAGTTTCTGTATATCGGTGTGAATGTGCATAGCAACAGAGTTGACCGAACTTTGATCAGCTATTGCTTGGACCTCTGATTTCGGCTTAAGGAAGCGTTTTGATGAAAATGCCAGTTAACTCGATAAAATACGTTCTTGTCACTTTTTCAAAAATTAAGAGACCGATTGGTTAGTACGATTTAATGTGGCTGTTTCCCACTGACTAGGAAAATGGTTTATTCGCAGTCACGTTTTGTCCATACCTAATACTAATGATATATCAATGTTGACAAAATGAAGGCAGATATACGTATTGAAGTGATCTTCCCGGGCACTTTATCTAGATTAATATTATTTGATAAATATATTCTTCGATTTCTTCATTCGCAAATGATGGATCATTTGCGGTTTATGGAATTTTTCTGTCACTCTCCCAATTTTATAACATGTTTCTATCGAGTGACCGGTACACTGTTTTTTATTGTAGTTTGTTTTAAGAGTGATGATAAGCACGATGAGAACACATTCGCGGTGTGTAAGCGTGTTCTGGTGAAGGCATCAGACTTTTACAAGGTTTTAGTTGCCTTTTTGTATAGGTACACGAATGTAATGCGTGTGAACCGAGTGCTAATGTAAAGAACTTAATGCTTAAATATGCCAAACCACGAAACTGTAAAAATGTGTGAAAACCATTAACAATTTTTTACAATAGCACGGTCCAAAAGTTTTTCCGATTACTGCTACTCGGTTTTTACTTCACAAATTGCATTACCTACCTAAAAGTGTTCCGTTATTTGATCACAATATCATTTTCTTCCGTAATATTAAAAATACAAGTTCCGGTTGAATAAAACGAAACATCCATAGCTCAATAAAATCAGAATCTTCGCCTCCAAAAGGAATAAAGCAATAAAAAAAATTACATAGTAAAAACGTAGAAATTAACTGATACGATGATTTGCAATAAAATCTTCTATAGAATGTAAATAATAATAAATACACGCCTTACATCGCTCAATATTTACATTTTTTGCGACTTTATGAGAAATTCTCTAGTTTGATACACGATCGAGTCAAAAAGAAAAATTTAAATCGCGTAATACTTAATATACATAATTTTTTACATAATTTAATACATATTTTTTTCATACACTCGGTTGGGAACATTACGATTGGGAGTTATATTATTAATTAGCGCTTTGGCATAGTTATTTGTTTTTCAAATGCGGCAAAAAGTATAATAATTGATGACGATAAAGCGGAGAACGAAACCCGGATAACTTTGTACATTTATTAGTTGGTTATTATTATCCAACGGGAAAACTCCAACATGAACTCGCATAACGTGTGTCAAACTTCCCGAGTTTATTGTCCATTGTCAACGCGCTGTAACATACGTCGAACTAGCTCTGGGCTCTGGGCTTTGGGCTCCGGGTTCTGGGGTAGTTGCGAGCCTACGTGTGCGGTGCATTGTGTTATGTTACTAAATATACATATCCTGTGGTACCTACGAGTATGTAGATGCGGTAACATTAATAACAACATCTGACTTTTCTATTCTGATGTCAAGCTAATTCATAAATCTTTATTCTATGCAAAGAGTGATTTTCATTCCCTCGAAAAGTGCGCCATGAGGAAGTTAAGTGCTATTTGAATTTTTTTTTAAATGTAGTACTAAATGGATGGTTTTATAATAGTAATAATAATAAATTTCGTCAATTTTTACAGCGCCGTTTTTGTGAGTAATCACTTCAAGGCCGCTGTACATTATACTTAAATAAAAAAATAAGGTCTATCTACAGGCCAACTCTTAATTACTATTTACTATTTGGAATGATTCATTCATATTATGTAACCCGATTATATTAATTTATTTATGCGAAGGTATAATCAAAAGTGATATTTCAACTAACGCAAATAATAAAAAAAACAGCAAATATCATGTAAACTGATCATGCGAACAAAATATTCTCCATCCCTGTTATAATTTGTTAACAAACAAATAATATTATTAGCCTAAAAAACATTTTGAACTTTGTGGTATGAAATTTTATACAATTTTTGAGTTATACATCCACCGGTTTCGGGGTTACTTCTTCATCACCGGGACTTGAATTTCGACTGAGTTATATTAATAAAATCATTAAACTCCTTGGCTTACGTTTATTATTTTATTATTGTCAAATAAGCGCTTTCGGCCTTAGAAGGCATACTCGTATATTCTGTTCAATACTCTAAATTACTATGTTAAAAAACAGACTGCTTCCTAGATATCAGCTCAGGAATATTAGACGACATGATTTCGACAATCCTCCCAATTTATGACACACACTACCCTATAAAAAAGTTGACGTAGATAAACTCCTTACATTATATAGAACCTTATCGCAGTTTAACTGTTATAAATTTGTTTTGTTATAAAGTTGCAGATTATAAAATTATTATTATACTTTGGATGAAAGAGCTCCGTGCTTTTGCTATCGGCGGTATCGACACCAAATCACTTCCGCGCTAGACCTCTTCATCAGACGCAGATGGTACAGATTGAAGCATGCCTGGCTTTGGCGACGACTATTTACAGCTGTTTTTGAAGTCTTTTATCCGTCAACTCAATTCCGCGTTGATTTTATTCAAGGCACGTAACTTATCCAGCAAATATTGTAACAGAATGTGCGTAGAGCCGCGGTCGCAGTAAGCAAAAATTGTATTTTAATTACGCCTCGAAACTCTTCTAGCTGCTTGCGTTTAAAAGTTACGACGGTTTTAAGTATGTAATATACCACCGGACATCCTGTATTATGAAATATCTTAAGACGCAAGCGGGGGAGGGGTGGGGAGTTTTGATTTGAGTTTTGATTATTCGCATCTAGAATACAGTACAAACAATCAGCTGGTTATAAAAATGTTGTCTTTAAAATCTAAAATTCCTGGGCTATATGTTAAAAAGTATTAAATATAATAAGAATTTCCACAATTATGAATGAGAAGTGGAAGTGATTTCAGGCTTCCGAAGATGAAAGACTGTCTGGAACTCAAAACAACCTTGTTTGAAAGTATTTAATGAGTACCAGAAAGTTACAGGGAAGCTGGTAACGTCTCCACTTTTCGATCATAATGCTTTGCAAACATTTGGAATAAATAATATCATCTGTAGAATTACAGATAAATTTAAATAAGGCATACTTATTTATTTATAAATATTTACTAAAAATAAATATACAAAATATTACACGTCAAAATATTTTAATTAGGAATATTATCCCGAAACATCTACAAAAAAACATTAATATTACAAGTATACATATATACATATATATATATATTATATTTCCCGTGCCGAGGACAGTTTATAATATACTTTTTCTAAAAAACATTAGAGAATAAACAAAGAAGACTAACTTAAATATAAATAAATAATAAAAAATATAAATTGGACGTTGGAGTTAGATAAACAAACATTAACAAAAGATAAATGTCATTATAGTAATTATCGGTACCTTCGATGTCTCTACAGGATTTGACAGGAGAGAAAAACAGAGAAAATATAGCAGGTCGGTTAAGATCAGAATGAGTAGCGCACGCGTCGCGAATAAAGCTGTTAAGACGACACAGTACGCGAATATCCATAGAGATTTACTATTTAGTTGATGGCAGTTTATGGCATTAACTGTAACTGTCGGGATACAAAGTGTGGTCCACTGGTCCATTACCGGACCCGTGGTTAGCGCTATTTGCCGTGACAGGACGCTGACGGTGACGGCCAACGGGTCGTTGGCCGTCTGAAGGCAGATCTTGCATTAGATGACAGAGTGAAACGGTTGCGAGGAGAGAAGCCGATCGTCAGATGTGTGTTGCTGTCAAACAACGTTATAAGATCAACGAAATCAAATTGCTTGCATACAGCTTGCTCATAACATCACAAATTAACTGACATACACAATCACAACACGAGAACATCACAACTCTATCTCATACAAAGAACCAAAACAAGAACAGGCCAATCCCGACTTGAACAACGGATTAAAAATGTACAATGACTTGAATCGCAACATCAAAACAACGACTTAACAACACAAATTCAAAAAATTAATTTTTAAACCTGATAAAAAACCAACAAATTTACCTGATGATGTACAATTATAAACCGTTATTTTAGGGATCTAATGAAATCGTAAATAAAGCAAAAAATTATATATTTTAAAAAGTATTTTTGATTATACAGTATTTAATTACAGATTACCGACTAATATACTTTTATAGTATATCACATGTTTGTACACAAAATTCGACACTTAAAAATAACCCTGAGAACTTTCCCATTAAATTTAAGAGAATACATCTAATAAGTTGGCAAGCCTATGTACAAACTTTTTTAGCTTAAGGTATAAGTCACTGCACAACAGTGCTCCGGAATATCCAAGGGAACTAAGTATGCATTCCAGATGAACTAACTGACAGACATCTTACGCTTAGATTAGCTACGTCTAGGTCGAGAGGAAAAGTTATTATACCTCTAAGCAAACAGCGCACTAAATTCGGTGAACCAGCATTTGCGGTCGCAGGCCCTATGGCATGGAATGCTCTCCCAGCAGAAGTGCGAAACTGTGAGAGTGAAGTAATTTTTCAGAAAAAACTTAAGACCCACTTGTTCTCTGAATCATTTTAATAAATCTGTAGCATGTTTTAACAAAATAAATTGTTTTATTTAAATTACAAATTTAAGTTTCAATTAAATTTATGTATCTATAGAATCAATTTGTAAACAGGCGCCGTGGTGCAGTCGGATAGACGGATAACTGTAAAACTGGCATCGCGGGTTCGATTCCCGCCAGTTGCAAGAAAAAAAATCGAAAAATATTTTTTTCTCAATTGGGTGTTGTGGTGTGTTTTTCATAACCTCTTTCCATATCTCCTCTTTCCCACCTGCTGACAACCCTATAAATAGAGGCTTAGCGGGTTAACCTTAAAATAAAAATAAAGCGCTTTTGAGGTATTATATTAAGAAAATGGAGCTATATAAGTTATCTGTGATAATAACAATAATACGTATTAAAATTATAAGTGAGGAGTTTGAAAGCAAAAACACCACTGTCAATGATAACTGTTTTTGGGAAGGCCAACAAAACCAGTAGCGAAAAGACTATTTCTTTTAAGTTCAACTTGTGCGTGGTAGTCATGTATAACAAGAAGTGAAAAAAAAAAACATTTAAAAATCAATATGCACATTGAACGTAAAAGAAATTGTCTTTCCGCAATCGGTTTTCCCAAAAACAGTGATCACGGATAGTGGTGTTTTTGCTTTTAACCGTAACAAGTATTGTAACATGTACAGTCGTTTATATACCTAATAAAAAAAATACATAAATAAATTAATAACAAGAAGATCCAGCATGTTGATAATTTTTATAACCCTTACAATATAGCTAAGCATGATGATTCTTACTGAAGCAAAACATGATGGAAGTACTACGTAATCTTCTACTCGGGTACTATCGGAAGTTAGATAAAAATGTAGATCGTGCACACGATTCGCTGTTAAGTCTAATAGCCTGGAGGAATGAATTTACCCGCGTAGGTCATGTATTAGTATCGTCTATCTATAAAATAAATACAGCAAATTTATCTAAGGTAATTCAAGCAATAAAAACCTCAACAAACAAAAACAATTTGCAATGTAAGAATGTCGAAACGAGGCGAGCAGTGATACGGACTGAGGCATGTAACATGTGAGGCCGGGGCACGTATGTATGTATGCTTTTACGAGTATGTTCGAGTCTTGGTTCCTTGGCTGGTAAAACATTGAACTTGACTTCGGGCAAGTCAGCAGTTAGACGAGAGCACGATTTTTGTAAATAACACCTGTGTCGTATTACTGCATACTCGAGTACTTGAAGTTCGTCTTGAAAACAAATCAGGTTTTGGGCAAATCCATGGCCATAATTAAGGACACAAACAATAAAATTTACTGAAATTGAAATAATTTACCGTAATTTAAATAAAGTTTTAAAATTAGCCAACTATAAAATCCTAATAATTAAAAAAACGATTTAAAATAAGAAAAAAAAAATAACCAAACAAACAATTTGCAAGAAATTACAACAACATGACAAAAAGACTTAAACTTTTAGCTCATGTTTCGATTTAATATTCAGTAAACACTGATAAAAATTAAATAGGATAGGATTCATTACTTAATTATACCGTGATAAAGAAGCTTGTGTGGCTTTAAAACCGGTCGATAGAAAAAACAAGTGGTTAAAAACAAAGTTTTTTTTATATACATTTTAAGGGTACAAACATTAAAAAACTTCGGGACTTATTGTTAAGAACACTGATTGAAGTAAAATTCAAATAATGGAAAATATCAGGAAGACGGGATTTGCTCAAAGAAGCAAAAATTATTCTTTTCTTAAAAATAAGTCCGACGTTTGATTATAGTGGTAAATCATACCACAAAAAATAGCTAATAGGAATAAACAAATAAAACAAACCAACATGCCGTTTTCCCGGTAGGCAAGAGACAATAGAACGCCATAGCATTATGTCGTTGCATACAAACCTTTGCATTCATACGTCTTCTCATGCACGCACTACGATTATTCCAACTTTTGAGTACGTCCCTCTTTAAGTACTTTTTGAATTTGGTCATACCATGTCTTTCTCGGTCTTTCTTAAATTCTGTATCCATCAAAATTCGCATAGTAAATCTTTTTAGCCGTCTTTTCGCTATCCATTCGCTCTGCGTGTCCGAACCAACGCAGAATTCCTTCTTTGATTTTGTCAAAAATGCTTATCTCAGCTTTACACAATGAACGGATCTCGACATTCGTGCATCTATCTTATCATAAATAATATAATTTCAGGAGAACGGGATTTTTTTAAAGTACCAATAACTGTTGTTTTCGTAAATACATGCCCGGAGATGGATTAAGTGGTACATAAATTATGACAAAAATAAAGGTTTTAGGAAAAAAAAAACACATTGTATTATTGTGAACGCGTCAGGAATTGAACTAGAAAAATCAAATGAGAAACCAACGTGCTAGCCATTGAAGTCATTTCAGTGAGATAAATTTTACTCGCTTTGACTGTGGAATGGATTAAAAGATTGAAAGAAACGAAAATGCAAAACGTACGATTTGTAGGTAAAGTGAATTATTAGCATGGGGGTATAGGTATGAATTTGTTTTCCAATCCAAAGGTAAAAGTAAACGGTAACCCAATCAATTAAGTCATTATTTACTTACGAAACAGTGGAACGTGGATCTGCTTAGTCGGCGGCCATTATAAATTTTCCAATCAAGTAAAACACTTAACCGGCCGGTAATCGGAAACCCATGCAAACTTTTTTCTTGCCAAACATTTCGGTTACGTATTAATAATCATTCCGACCGAAATAAAGTTGCAGCGAGGTGGGGGGAGGGCACGGAGGTATGTCGGAGATTAAAGCTCGCCGAGGAATCTATTTCTTCGTATTAAACGCGAAGGCTGAAATAGCGAGGGGTGCCTGAAACCTGAAACGGAAAACCGACGATGTTTTCATCGCGTGGGATGAATTACATCGCATCGTATTGGGGAACGGCGAAGGAGCAGAGGCTTAACTTTATACATGCGACCGCCTCAAAGGGGAGACATTCAAAGTCCAGTAGAATTCCAACATTTGGGAAATTCAATGCCGAAATTAATGCATATGTGAATGAGAAGTTATACTTACATTCTTGCAGGCAACCTCAATAATTTAATTATAATATATTTTGTTTGAGATCTCAACCACCGTGATAATTTATTTAATAAAATAACGACTTTACGAAATTGAGTGCACTTGTATTTTATCAGAATACCATTGATTTACGGATGTAGGTAGACAAAGCGAAACTGTAAGGTTTATCTCTCAGAGAAAGGATTCGCTTTTCTATTAAACATACTCCATTACGCTCTGTTGCATAGAACAAAACCGTTCCAAATTTCTGGTTTAACAACATCCGTGTAATGAACGGGTTCGGTTTGCGCTCGCGATTCTCGACCTAAGTACCTACGGCCTGTTGTATTGCTGTAAACTGTAGTTGACTTTGTGGTTAATAATCACATAATGTTTTTTTTCGCATGAACTGCCCTGTAAGCAAGTGGCGTGTTATTACTCTGAGGTTAAACTTTTAAGACTGTGGTAAAAAATCCTTTTGCAAAGGGTGCTGTTACGTCATGTTGAATTACGCAATATCTACAGATTTTGAAATACAGGAACCCATTTAAAAACCGAACACATAAATAAATACACAGATTAATAATCTTTTTTCAATATTAAAAAAAAAAAACATACAATTTAAGCCTACAGAAAAATGCGACTCCATTATTTAAAAAAAATAAGAGCTATATAATATGTATATATTTCAAGTCTTGTATTTAATGTAGATTTATATGACTTCATGCAAGAGTTAAGAGGATATGCGGTGGGAGCGTAATTTCATGAATATGCATTTGAACATAGTCACTCTCTCGCAGAAGCCTCCCCGATATTGTGCGCAAAATACAACTGGTTGTTTAAGACGACTGATGATGCCTAATGAAAACCGACAAAATCGAGGTTTCGTTGTTCCGTTTTCCACATCAGAAAACTGAACCTATTTTGTTTTATTTTTAGAAAAAGTCTCAGAATTAAACTTTCTGTGTCGGCACCTTTTCTGTTTGTCAAAATTATTTATCATATAATATGTATTCCGAACTTCCGAAGACGGCAGATAAAACTGGGCGCTTTTAGGGGTTTCGGATGGCTCTAGATCCCACAATAAACAATTTATCAAAAAAGCAAAACGATAGACACGGTAATGGTAAAAATCTATAGTGTGTAAAAAAAAAACACTACTCTAGTGCCATTATCCAAAGAGAAAATACGCGAAATACGTTTATATGAAGAAAATATTTTTTTGGTTGAATTTGCGTTCATAAAATAAAATTGATAAATGCGTTAAGGCCAAGGAGCCCAATTTATTCGTGGATATTTAAATTCTGAGTAGGCTTAGGATTAAAAACAGATTTTGAATGATTCAAGAGTACAATACAGTCGGGAATTATCTGATAAGGATCAGGGGTTGATCGCCTGGTAACCGTTACACACCTAACTACCAACAGTGCGGGAGGCTTCGGAACAAACGTCGGGCCGGTAAATTTACGGAGATCGCCTACATCCGATGTGCCATATAAATATACAGTGTTCAGCGGCCCACTATCGTCCAGCTGGCGGACCGCATGGCGAAAAGGTCGAACGGATTATTTATTGCGAACTATTAAAACAGGAACCCCCTTTGCAGGTGTGATATATCAGAACAACACGATGAGCGGTACTTATGGGTTCGGTTGGAATGGATAACGCTGTGCCAGATTCAATGTTACGGCGGCTTTAAGAAAACACAAATTAGTTGATACCATGGGTGCTATCCTGAACCACTCTCGTGGCACGAGAAAACAGTTTTTCTCGTGTATTTTGTATGTAAATACACGAGGTAATACGGCCACGAGAGTATTTGGAATACCAGCCCTGAAGGTTTAAGAACACGAACAACTAGTTAGATTTATTACAACAACAACAAATCATCACGCCATTTCCTCGTAAGGGTGACAGATAGGTTAAAACGCCACATCACAATTATTTTATTTAATTTATTTACTTTCGTTTTTTTTATTTAGAAAAACAACAGAAAATTTATAAACAATTATAAATAATGTAATGTATGAGTCTAATCAAATTTTTCCACGACTATATAATACTTTTTGTAGACATACTAATGAAAAGATTAGAAATATGTACGAGTATATAAAAATATTTTTGAAATATCATAAGAGAGAGTTAAATTAAATAAAAATGATTTCGTTCCCAAAGCGTTAGGAGAGATGAAAAGGATAAGAAAATATTAGGATAAAAAAATAGGATAGAATAGGAAAAAGGAGGGATTCTGTTGAGGGGGTTACTCTTAAAATGCCTATAATGAATAGAGACAGGAGAATAACGTGATAGTGCTACATATTAATTTAAAGTAGTTATAAAAAAAAATCTAATGAGAAAGTTTTGAATCAAATATATCAAGGAAGAAACAAATTTTGTTATTTTCTGTGCAGCTACGGTTAATGAAGGAATTTTGAGCGAAGTTATTGGATTGGTACAGGATTGTAAAAAAAGTCCGAATTATCTGATAAATCTGGTAGGGAAGTTTAAATTGGTGTTTTCCAAGAGATAAGTACTTTCAATTGTATTATTCAAGATCTTGAATAAGAAGCACATGTCAGAAACAGTTCTTCGTTTGGTGAGAGAAGTCAGATTACGGAAAGAGAAAGAGTCATCATACGAATCTAACGTTACACGTGCTTTACGGTTGCATACAGATATCGATTCCTCTACTTTCATACATCTTCTTATGCACGTGCGCCGATTATTCCGACTTTTGACATGTCCATCTTCAAGTATTTGTTGGATTTGGTCATGCCATGTCTTTCTCGGTCTTACTCTATTTCTGCATCCATCAACATTCGCATTGTTAACATTTTAGCCGTTCTTTCGCTGTCCATTCGCTCTACATGTCCAAACCAGCGCAGAGCTCTTTTCTTGATTTTGTCGATAATGACTATCTCAACCTTAAATAATCTACTTACATTTTGCGTCAAATACATTTAGATGAATTCATATAAAAAAATATATTTTATACGTTTTTGGAAGAAAAAAATAACATGAAAGCGGTAAAATAATATTATTTGTAATACGTTTATTGTAAATGTATTTCTAATGGTATATGGAAAATGGAGAATTGTGACTTGAAAGCAGCCTGGAAAGATAGAGAAAGATCCTGAAGGAAAATGGCCTAAACATTAGCAGGAAAAATACCGAGTATCTGTACCTGCCTTTTGAGGAAACAAATGCTGCAACTCCTTCAATGCAACTGGAGGGGAAAATACTAGTGAACTGTGACTAATTTAAGTATCAGCAGTAATATTCCAAACGCTTTCGCGGCCGTAGAAAACACTTTTATATCGCGTATTTTGTATGTAAATACACGAGATAAAAGTGCATAGAATAGGTGTGAGATGGATGAAGTTTGGGAATCTTGCGAGACCAAAAAAAACATTTAAAGTTAAAAGGAAAGGTATACCAGAATATGGTTAGACCGGCAATTATGTGTGGCTCCGAATGCTGGACTATGTATGGGTATAACTTCTACTCCGGGTAATTTAAAACATAAGACGGAGACCGCCAGACCAAATTACTCCGGGATAACTCAATGTTAAAAATCCTAAAGAGTAACGGCCTAAATGAAAGTGACACCCAGAACCGAAATTAAACAGCCTACCCAGGAAATGGAAATGATTTGGGACAGTGCCAAGAAGAAGCTTATTTAGCGCCATTAAGTTATATAATACCTCAAAGGTGCTTCACAAAAGTTCCACTCTATGCAATACTTAATTTAATTAGACTTCAAATTAAAGAAAAATTTTCAGTCATATTCTCGAAACTGCAGTTCTTCAGTTGTCTCGGCAACTAGCATTTCTGAAAGCAGCCACAAACAAACATCTGGCTCCACAAGCGCGTGCGAGGACCCCCTCGTCCTCTTCTTCCCTTTACGCTGCCGTCACGATAAGCTTCTCCAGGCAATCTTCCTCTCTCCTTGGGAGATGGCCAAAATATCGGAAAACACGTATGAGGCATATGGGCGAGAGTCTGTCAGTCAGCTTCAGTTCAAGAATGGAGGCGTTGGCGCGTCTGGCTTTCCAGGGGTATTCTTAACATGCGTGTCCAGCACCACATTTGAAAGGCATATATAAAGTTGCATCACAGAAAAACAGATGTATCAAATTATAGCGTGAAGATTTTTTTAATCACCTTTGTGCCTGCAAATTTATAATGTTGCAGATAAATCGTGATATTTACAGAACATAAAACTGACTTCATTTTTAAATGCGTGTTTTATTTCTAGAATATTTTTTGATAAAGTAGGTCTTCTTTTACTTCCCATGCGTAAAAAGAGAATAAATTACGAATAGGGTTAGTTAGGGGGTACTTTGATAGTTTTATTGTTTCTAGCGATAGAGATCGTATAAACTGTTTCGTAACAAGATAATAATCTGTAATATGTAGATTCCCAATACAGAATAGGGTGGCAATGACCTTTTGGTGAGCGAAAGCAATTCAATAAAAAGCACAGTTGCCAGATGGTTGAACACGATTACATCTGCATTACAAATTACCAGCAATGTGATTAGGTTATAAGAACTCGAGTAAATCTGATCCAACAAGCTGATCGTTATGGATCGTCCATTCAAATCATCATAACAAACATCTTAAACAATTTTCATTTTTGTTTTTTATACTATAGTATTTATATTGTGTATTTTAATATTAATTAGAATAGTTTGAAGTTTTTCTACTAATATTTCTTGGTGGAGCTGCATTTAGATTATAATAATAATACTTTATTTAGTTATATTCTACTTTTATTTACTAATAACTAACTACACCCGGTCACCAGTGAAAATAATAAATAAAAATGGAATCGAATACAAAACAATATTTATATTATTAGGCATATTGCGGAATAGTATATATGTATAGTATAATAGTATATATGTATATATGTAACGGTTATAAACCTATCGATGGTCCCTATCAACAATGTCGGATATCCATTTTTACCAATTTTCACTTAGTTATATAAATATAAACACAATAAAAAGTTACATATTATACGATATTTTATTTGATTGAAAATCATGTTATTTAGTCAGTTTCTAGGCTAACATTGTCGGTAGTAATAACTTTGTCCAAACAACAGTGTTGGTAATACTAACTTTGAACTGCTCTACTCAAAAGTAGTCATTTTGCTAAACCGACATTGTTAATAGGGACCATCGATATGTATGTATGCATGAATAAATTTATACATATGTTCGTGCTATTTGTTTGTTTTTTTATGAGATTTCGGTATATTTACTGTCAACCTACACTAAGTAATATTAAATAAATAAAATAAATCTACATCAAATAAAATAGTAGTATAAATTCTGAAAAAAAAAACTAGTTTTCTATTCTATATCGTAGGGTTTCTGGCACAAGTTGGTATAAATAACATATTACTAGTTGTGAGATATTACACCTTTGAAGTTAAAAGCTCATCGCAAATCAACAATGAAAATACACCGCAAGTTGAATATTTTAAAACATTATTTTTTTTATTTATAAAATCTGAAGTATGTTTATTTGCTTTTTAATGAATCGGGTTGTGGTCCTGTGGCTAGTGTCTCGGACTCACGGACCAAAGGTCTGTGGTTCGAATCCCACTTTACCCCAACTTGATTCCCATTTTCTAATAGTGAGTTATTTACAACTCGTTGAAAATGGCCCTCAAAATTAAATATTTGGGTAAATCATAAGAACGCAAATATTTCTTTTTTCTTTAAATAAAATAAATAAACAAAGATTATTTAATGCCATTTATGAAGACATCTCATTTTTTATTTAGTTGTTAGTAATTTGTGCCAAAAACCCGACGAAATCAACTTCAGAAATACATATCTTTTAAACATATTTTAGCGAGATCTGTATCTAGAGTGATGTGGTGTATTCTCTTTGCCCCCTCAAGAGAAACTGCGTTATGGTTCGAGTTTTTTTAATCAAATTAGTGGACCCCGTTCAGACAACAATCACAAATTGAAAAATGCAACTCTGACTTTCTCTAACGAAAAAAAAACACTTGAAACAAAATATTAGCGGTGGATTAATATGTAGTAATTCAAATTAGAATCGGTGTGTAAAAAATAATCGTTAATGTGTTCGTTAATCATTGGTGGCTTGTTAAATATAAAGAGTACTAAACGATGGTTACAAATGTTAAATAAGCTTTCTTATCAAAAGAACATACAGTCAGTTTAAAAAAAATAACAATAAAATCAGCACAATCAAAAGTTAGCGGAATATCTTTTTATGAAAAAATAGAAATTACCATAAAAAATATATATTACTAGAAATAAAATAATAATATTAAATGCAAAAATTAATTCTTTTTAATATGATATCCTGTTTTTCGGAAGACTAGGTTTACAAAAAAAAACTTTAACATTAAAATAATAATCGGAAATAATATTAGCTCGAGCTCCAATTTAAGGAATATTTTTTTAATTTTATTTATTTATTCATATTTTTCGCTAACAAACTATAATTAATAATAAAAATAATGTGACCTCACTGGGGTTTCCCGTGCCGAGGACACTTAACAATATACTTTTTTGAAATTACATTTGAGAATAAACAAAGAAGACTAACTTAAAAAACAAACATAATTAACAAATATTCAGACAGTTTTAAAAACAAGGAATTTATGTACATCTATATTATTTATATTACAAAAAACACAATAAAAATAACAAAAACCTAACATAGGCTATACAGTTGTGGAGCAGATTATTCAATATTGGTATGGGCGAATGAGACAATCCATTTTACTTCTACCTATCTCCACTATCCATTTGTTTATAGCCTCTTTAAACATTTTCTTATTACTAAATGTTTTAATAGATAGTGGAAGTAGGTTATAGATTTTAATTGAATAATACTCAAAATCCCCTTCCGAAAGTGGTATTAGTTTGTATTTGTTTAAGTTGTCTGTGTTGGATACAAATATAGTTTTTTTAATACTCGTACACACCTTCAAAGCGACACAGAAAATATTTTTTTTTTCTGGTAAAAGTCGTGTATCACGAAAGCAGTATTAATGTAATCGCCGCCATCAAATAAGGCAAGAATGTGGCAAGTGCGAGTGTATTCGCGGGCAAGGCCAGTAATGCGCAAGAAGGAAGAGTTATTATCACGAGACACCCTCACCAGATATACCAGCTACCAGATTAGGTCGTACATTATTCAGCCATCACTTGACTCGCAGCCCGCGGTGGACCGGCCGGGATTGCCGAAAGCTAATTCCAAGATGGGAGCTGGAGGAATGGGATTAATTATTTCGCGAGCGAAGCCAGGTGTAAAGTGAAAGATATTATGTAGTTTCGCTTGCCGCATCAACTGGTGGTGTAAAATGAACTACTGTACAAGGTTATCGACGTTATATTTGACACGGCTGGCCACTTCATCGTTTTCCTTTGACCTTGAAATGCTTTAATAAATGTCACGTACAATTATTGCTATCGAAGTAGTCTTCGTCACATGCATTTGTAAATACTTTAAAAATATTCGACTCGTTTTTTAAATGAAAATAAACTTAAGATAACATTTAGATTTGAAAAGATGATCCTAGCACTGTATTAGTCAAATATAAAAATTCCCTAAAAACTTTTTATAATGAATTGGAAATTTGTATCTAATGAAATCATTTATACAGATAGTGATTACTGGGCGCAATTAAAAATGCCAACATACAAAATCCCTCGTTACGAAATTATTTTATTTTATTTATTTCGAATACAAACAGATGTACGTACAGGTTAAATGAATATTTTTTTTAAAAATTATATAAAATGTATACATAGTAGGGCCTGCCATCCAATTATATGTATTCACTAAATAATACTGTAATAAAGCGACGACGGCTTGAAGTTTAAACTATTTTAACGATCGATAAGTTTCTACGGTACTTAAAAAAACTGATATCAGTTACTGTGACGTAGAAACTTAAGACATTTAAATTTCAATATTTATAAAGTGTTCTATATGTGCGATTATACAAGTTGATGGATAAAAATAAAACTACACTTTGTACCAAAATTGTACCAAAATTTAAAAATAAATATGGACAACGTACGTTGGATTACATTGTTCCTTAAATATTTAATATGTTGCCACTTGACATGATAACATGTCATAGAAAAATAAAATTATGTTTTGATTACGTAAGTGGTTAGAAGACAGAACGTTCCTATATTGATTTATTATTTATGTAAAACATTTTTTTATATCTCATTGAATCCATTTTTTTATTTTCTTAGGTTAACCTTTTCTTTTATTTCTTTCTTATTTTATTTTCATTTTTTAGATCTTAATTTTAATAGGTACTTTTAATATTTTTATTTTTTCTGTAGATATGAATTGAAATTTTCGATTTACTTTGTTTTATTTTTTATCTTGTTTTGATTACATTTATAAGTACACACTATTTATACATGTGTTTATTTTTTTTCTTTTATTTAAAATATATTCAAGTAAATTGCTATTCTTTAATTTTAATTGTATTATTTTACTCAATTATCTTACTTTGAATTTTTTTATATTTCTTTAAATTATTTTTATCTGTTCATTATTTTATTTTATTTAATGTTTATTATTTTATACGTATACATTATTATGTATGTGCTCTTTTTATTTGATTATTAATTAAAACTAATGTCTGAGAACCCGATGACAAATTATGATTGAATAGTTTATCGGGACAAAATATATTTTAATACTTTGTTTTCTTTATAATGTATTAATATTGTAATAATGTGTATATTTTATTGAGTATAGAATCTATGAAAAAAAAACACGATATTGTCGGAATTGAATAAGACACGTAACTTAAAATTGACGTCAGCATTTTGAAAGCGGGTAAGCATTACTCATTTCCCCCTATTTTTAATTAAAAGAACAAAACACTTATTGTCACGCGACTCGAACATAATTGAAAAGACAATGAAGCGACGGTGATAAAGTGGAAAGCGCGGAAGAAGCAGGGCCCGGCTACTGGTTAACCGCTTGGGACTCGGGATGAGCGCAGAGCGGTGCATCCGCATGCAAAGTAAGCGAGGCGTCCGCTTCTCTATTAGCTTCGACATTGAACGAGTTCGTCGGGCAATGCGCGCACCGTCGGGGATTGGGAGCTATATAATGTACACCGACAGATTCTTCTCAACTCCGGGATAAAATCGAACATTACCGGCTAGAGAGCGGTAAACAGACGTAGTTAATAGTCGAAGGGTTTCGGCAGACGGTTTAATTGGATCTTAACGGCTGATCCCGACCGTTGGAAACCCGAGGAGTTCCGACCGTACCAGGCCGTTAGCGCGTCATCAGCCGAGGAATAATCGGGAATATTATTTAGGGGAGATATTTCGCAGACGCGGGCGAGGAATTAAGTAATTGAAATGAAAAATCTCGCGGGAAAATTCTAAGTAATACAAAAGGAAGACATTAAATAAAATAACCACTTTATAAAACCGAGCAATCCATTCCTACAATAGATATCATTAATAAAGCTGCCCTCCTTCGGTCTTGCAGACAATCCTTAATATCTCATACGCGAATATAAAAGATTATTAATACGTATCTACTATCTACGTAACGCCGTAATAAAATTACTTTTTTTTAAATTTCAATTTTTACAACTAAATAATTCATTAAATATTTATGAACCGAGCGATGTTTTAAAAATAATATTAATGTTAGAAAGAGTATTTCATTTCATATATTAACTAAGGTCGGTGCTATACTTCCCCGCTAAAGCGAAAAGTCGTAAATCATCAATTGCAAATTTTACAGGACATAATTGTATAATGTTTTGCCAATCTGAATTATTTAAAAAAATATATTTTTAATTTTTACGACAAGAGAATATCTCATATTTGAGAAGCAGAAATGACTTGTTGGCTAAGTAAATATGTGAGGCTGTAGAATACGTATTGCGATAAAAAAAAACGCAAAATCGTTTTTTTTTCAGGTAAGACTTTAAGGGGACCAGAAAGGTTTGAAATTTTGAAAAAGTCGATATTTGTTCTTTTACATAATCGGTTCGTGCAATCTTTTAAGAAAATTTTTATATTCGCAAAATTGAGTTCAGATCCTGATCCTGATCCAAAGCTTTGACTGCGTTTTTCTTAAAACATAATTTTCGTAACATCATTTTCATAAACAAATGTCTGCATATAATAAAAAAAATAAATTTACCGTTTTAACCACAAATAACCAGAATTTTTTTTCCTTGGCCAAAAGTTTTTGATTTCTTGGCCACCAATGCTCTAATTTTGATGATTCTTTATAGAATTTAGGTTCATTCTATAGAGGGAGATCTCACCAACAAAATGGGGCTGAGAAAATAAAAAAAACTCTAACTCATTCACCCGGAATCGCGGCAAGAAGAAAGCATTTCGCGAGTTGCGCGGTCGCCTTTAGACATAAATATACCTCCCAATTACGAGTGTTTTTGGAAATTTCGAAGCTTGTTTTGTTCATCAAGAATGCATAAACAAACTTGGAAATAGGAACATTTCTTTATGTTTATTTGTTCGTCCACAACCGTCATTCGAATCTCACTCAGTTTTCGACCGTTGAAACCTTTCTGGTTTAGGCCCCCCCCTTAAGGCTTAGCATGGCAGTATAGTAATTAGACATTCTAAATCTAATGTTAAAAAAAAAATGTGGTGAAATTAAAAGGTAAAAAAAAGTTCATTTTATGGTGGAGATAGAATGTTACGTTTACTTATTTTTGACCATCAGATTGAGATTGTCCAATTACTGTAGCATCCACCCTACACATTGTCAAATACATACCCATATACACGCACATCCTCACATCAACAAACATGCACAATAATTACACTACTACACTAACACAAAACCATTACATCTTTTACAAACATACATCTGCACACACACCCTTTTAAAATGTTAGAATATAAAGTTAGGTACCTACTTAGGATACGTTACGCCTCATAAAATGTAATTGAGACACATTTTATTTAACAACGTTTTGAGTATGTCCAAATGTTTGCAGACTGGCTGGAACGAAGTATAAAAAATGGAAAATTGTTTTACGGCGTTGCCTAGTATTGGTTCAGCCGGATGAAACTCACCCACATGATAAAAGTTTCAGCCCTTTTACTTCACAAAAGTCGACAGATAGACGGGTCGAGGAAATATGGAAGGTGGATGTTACACAGTATGTAAATTTGCCACTCAAACCATCCAACGTCAGGTCATAAGCCCTGTAAATGCCTAGACTTCTATATTCCCTTCTTAAAAATGTTTTCCCTCTGTTGCAACCAATTTGCAGAATAAAATTGACATTTGTAGTCTGCATAACTTTACGGGCTGTTTTAACCCATTACATAATGCAGACTATCTTTATACATTATTTATTATGTTATTTCTACATATTTAACCATTTTTTTGTAACCACTGTATACATTTTTAGACGTGTTTTGTTTTTTATGAGTAAAACAAAAAACAAACACGATTTTGACTTGTAAAGTTTCGCAGTATGCTCACGATCGCGGGACGACCGTCTTCAAAACTGCGGAAAATTTAAAAAGAAAATTAAAAACCATATATTTACGTGACATGTAATTTTAAAATAGTGAGAAAACACACGTGCATTACTGTTGACTGCATAAGAAGAAAGTCTAGATTAAGACTAATAAGTATAATAAAAGTTACACAAGAAATGAGAAGGAACGTGTTGAAAAGGTCTTAATAAAACATTTTAGTCTTCGAGGCGGGGGACAGATACTGTCGGCAAATGGGGGTAAGAAGGAGAAATCAAAACCATAAATTAGTTATGCGAGAAAAGAAAAAGAGTGGAGAATTTTCTCCGATACCGGAAACAAAAGTAATTAGCTTTTTTTAATTAACCAGTAGGGTATTCATAATAATTAATCTTAAACGCCCGAAGATATAAAATAAAGAGGCTTTGTTCTCGTACAGAATTAATCAAAGCTCTCTGGCGTGACTTTACTGGAAAAATAATAAGGAAAGTGTGTTCAGTAAAACGGGGGAAATATAATGTATTATAATTATGTATCAGAAAACTCCGTACCGATCGGATAGTTTGAATTATGCTGATATTTCAACTGCGTATTCTGATAAGCTATACATAATATGAATATAAATAAATGGATATGGTTTGACCGAAGTTCCATTAATTAATTTTAGCAATTTATACATGAAGAGAAGGCGGCAAAAGCGAGTTTATTAATAAATGTCAAATTTTACAGGAGAGCAAAGAGATGAATACAAACTTCATTTGATGAGCGCTGCGTTCATATAAAAAAACGGGTTTCTGATTGATTTACAATATTATATTTTTACGTATAATTCCAGAAAAAACGAACTAAAGTGTCTAATTTAAATATTTTTTAAAAATCTTTCCTTAAATATACAAAAAACGAGCTCATTGCAGCATGCATCGAATTTTAGGTAGTAATACATCATCATAATAATTGCATGTCCGCTGACGAGTTGTAGCATGTGGTGTTTACAAAGAGCCTCCATGCATCTCTATCGGCTGCTAGCTCCTGAGCGTCGAGCGCGAAGCATACAAGTGGAGAGTTCTGAGCATAGTTTGTATGAACACACGCAGCTTGATGTGTGCGGAGTACAGTAGCCTGGAGTGTGAAGAGCTTATTTTGAGACTAGAGTTAGGCTATCCAGACGTCCAGTTAATAATATATCGTAAAGAACTCTCTCTAGTTTTACACTAAGATATCCGAAGTTCTACACGATGTTTAGGTCAGTAAATTAGCATCTCCAGTCAAGATTCCAAAAGAAACGTTCATCGGATTTTTCAAATATTTCCATAAAAGTTATGTATTGAGGAGACCAAATACGGAAGGAGTACTCGAGTAGACTACGAACGTACGCAAAGCAGACCATTTAAGTACATCCGATGTCTTCAGATACTTACCCAGATTTCTGTATGCTCGGTTAAGTATTTCACCAATATGGTTTACAAAAGATTTTTTTTAGCTAGTATTATGCCTAAATCAAGAACAGTATCAGATCTTTGATTATGCTGATTTCCGATATAATATTTATAATGTATAGGGTTCCGACTTCGTGGAAAGGAGATGAGAGTATATTTGATATTTATTCGGTTTTTTGTAAAATATTCTGCTAGGCGGGCAAGTTCATCTTTAAGTTTAAGACAAGTGCGAGGATTTTTAGAGTTACGGAAAATTTAAATGTCGTCTGCGCACAAAAAAATATTTTAGCGTCACGAATTACCACGATGTTTATAATTACTACACACAAACGTAGTTAAAGGTTGATCTATTAAATGCTTTAACGTTTTACCCGCGTTAAAAGATGATATCACGTCAAGAGATATTTACTCAACTAATTGCCGATATAAAAATTTACGGTCGCGTTAAACTGCCTGAAAGAGATAATAGTATTATAAACGATGGCGCTGAAAGATGATGTTAGAAATTAGCGTTTAATATTGGAGTGTAAGCCAGTTGATTAAGTGCGGAGGGGGTTGAGAAAATAAATTGACAGTAAACGTACTAAGATAGATATTACGCAGGTATATAAACCGGCGTAAGGGTGACAAAGGACTGTAATGGGGGAAGCGGGACCTAATAGTACAAAGCGGGTTTCCCAATCTTTTTAACACGAGGTGAACAAAATAAATATTTTTTCCCATTCCTTTTTTCCATTGAGTAATAGTTTTGATTTAAGGTAATTTATAAACAAATACGTTTATTTCTATTTTTATACATTTTTAACTTTTTATTATTTTTTTTTCTATTGAATATGTTCTGTAACTTGAATTATAAAAATAAAACTTTTATTTTACTGATTGGTTGGAAGAAATTTCCATTTGGCAATAAGCCCGCCAATGTACAAATAACATTATGTACAAAAAGTTAAATAAATAAATAAACAAAATAAATAAGCATAAATACGTGATATAGAAAATATATGTATAGAATATAGTGAAATAGAAGTGAATGCCGATTCAATTAATAAATATATATAAATCATTGGCGATATTTAATTTACTGATATACTTAGTAAACAAAAAAAATAATACGGTAATTAAGGATAAACGGTTAGTAAATTTACTTCCTTTCTCTAACAAATCCGTTCGTACAAACTATGCCCAGAACTCTCTATTTGTATGGATATCTTTCGGGAGTGAGTAAAGATATCTCTCGGGAGTGAGTATAGATTAAACTTTCATTATATTGACCCTTTCGATTGCAATAAAATGACATTAAGAATGCGAGCTCTGAAATCTTTATTTTAAGAGGGAAAAACACGGGAGTCCACTTTTTGTCGTCTTGAACTTAAAGATGCAGAAATAAAACTCCGAAGTCCACTTTCGTCATATACTCGTAAATAGTTTTTTTTATGTTGAAATAAGAATCTGAAGTCTACTTTGTTTAAATGCAAAAAACATGAGTAGTCCCAGATACGCCATTTTAATATTTTCTATTATTATCAAAATTATCATTATTGTACACTGAAAGATCTTTAAATATTGAAATTATATAATTTGGTTAAAAATCATGATATTTTGAACATCATTCACAGAATCTTGTTTCATGAAATATTTCAATGTACTTTTATGTACTCTTACTCTATTTTACGATTCTTAGAATGTCTAAATCTTACAATTTTATAATGTTTACAAATACTGGTGCACTCTTTTTTTACAATACAAAATTAGTACTTACTATTATTATGAATTTATTTATTAACTATACACGGCACGTAGTGCCTTTCACTTTACAAAAAATACATATTGTGTAGAAATAAACACTTCAATACAGTAAAAAAAAAAAAAAAAGCATAAAAAGTTTCTATGTACATATTATATCACAATGGTTTCATTCAATGAACACGCTAACATATTGTGTGAAAAAATAAAGGCATTAAAAAAAATAAAAATTAAACATTAAAAGGGATATAAAAATCAAAAAGTACGAAAGTTATTTTTAAAAAAAAGGACAGGTAGATATACCTTTAATCATAACTACACAGAACAAAAAAAAATACAAAATTACAAAATCTATATATCTATCTAGAATAAGGTATATAGTGGTTCCATTTTCGAAATATAATACCTCAAGAGCGCTTTACGAAGTGATTCTATAGATACATAAATTTAATGAAAACTTTTTAATTTGTAATTTAAGTGAAACAACTTATTTTTTATCACATGCTAAGGATTTATTCAAATGATTTTGAGGACAAACGGGTTTTCAGTTTTTTTCCGAAACATCACTTTACTCTCACAGCCTCGCAACCTCTGCTGGGAGAAAACATTCCATGCCACAGGGCCTGCGACTAGAGAAAGGTCAAAATTAAGAAAAACTCCCAGTAGTTTGACGATGGGTAAAGCGGTACTCCTTAGATCGGATAGTGCCGTATCCTGAATCAGATTCTGTCGCCTGGCTGAAGCCATCCATAGTTGTTCCGTTTTAAATGGGTTTAATGTAAGTCTATTTTCAGCCATCCAGTTTCCTATTTTCTCAATGCACCCATCAATTAAATTTGTGTATCATCTGCTTAGCAGTGAGACCACAATCCACATACACTCGTATGTATTTAGTGTCAAGGAGATATAGGAGTGGTCCTAGTACTGACCCTTGAAGTACTCCAGTAGGCACCTAAAAGTAGGGTGAGCTTTTACCCTAGAACACAACTGCATATTCTTTTTCATTAAGATATGAACTGAACCACATGTGTGCCTGATCACGGATACCATAAATTTTCTCCGGACGTTCAAGCAAAATATTATGGTCTACAGTATCAAATGCAGCACTCGTCTCCAAAAGAGACATCAACACCAGTTGGCTAAAGCCTACAGCTGTTATAATGTCGACAGTACTCTTATCACTCTTGTCTCCGTGGAATGAAAACGTTGGTATGCCGATTGCCTTACCGAAAATAGAGAATTCTGCTCGATATAATTAACGAACCTATGAGAAACTATTGTTTCTAGTATTTATGATGCGATGCGAAGATTTGAAATAGAGCGAAAACTGGAAAGGTCTTCAACATCTAGTTGTAATTTTTTTAATAGTGAGGTTACATTTGCTTTCTTTATGGCACTTCGAACAATGCTTATTCACAATCATACATGCACACACACTCATTTTATACTTTTTATATTTGTGGATATCTGATACTAGTTATAATTTTTGTTTTTTCCTTTGCTGTTGATATCATTCACAAATAATTTTTTTTAAAAAACAGAAATCCGGGTTTGATAACAGAACTCGTTGTAAACCGTAATGATAACGCTACGTTGCAAACCACCGGGACTTACATAATAAGATAAATTATTTATTTTCTATACATTAAAAGTATTCAAAATAATAAGTTTGATGGGTTAAAAAAATTTAGAACTTTTAATTGTTTCCGATTTCCTTAACACTTAATATTTTGATAGTTGATAGGTAGGTATTTTATTACATGTAATTGCGAATATGTCGTGGCCCAGTCAGTGTTGAGCAACTCTCGTACAGAGTACGGACTGTACAGAGTAAGGAATGATAGAATAAGCGACATCAGTCAGTGGGGGCGCGCGGCGTAAATGACGTTTTACGGCAGATTGCTCTATAAAGCGGATTACGTTTAGGTACTCACCTTTATATTCTCGCACGAAATTACTCCGTCATATTATTATTTCACACTACGCGCGGAGGAATCTCGGAGGAGGCCACAGCGCACATTCCGCTCTCACCTTTCTCATTTCTCGTGGTGTATTAAAACAAACCAATTTTACATAATACAACCAATTATTCGCAACCAAAACATGTACAAATTAATTCTTAAGGGTGTGTTTTTGGCGTAAAAATAAAACTATAATTATGCTATGGTAGAAAACGGTAAGCAAAATGGTACGACATTTTTCAGTTTTACAAAGTATATCGGTAACACGCCTTCAAACTATTACAGCATATGTTGTATAAACAAAATATCTGCAAAATTTCTGGGAGACATTAAACACCATATACACACACAGGGTATTTGTATAATATTTAAAATAAATATTTCCGTCTTCTCTTATTCATACAGGTATTGTCCATGCGGCTCGATTGTGGAATCATCTCCCATCCACTAACAAAGATGTTTATACAGTGGTTCCGGTAAAATCTCGCCTGAAAAAACATCTCCATTGTCTTCCTTAATCTCTCCTCTTTTCTTCATCCTTTATTCCCTTCAAAAGGGAATAAAGGAAGAGGAAAATTATATCGATACAAGTCTTCCATTGAAGACTAGTATCGATATTAATTTATTTATACACACATATTGCTAGATCTATTTTTGCATCTTTTTTTTTCTAGCATACGTTTTGAAACTGAAACTACATAAATAACGCCTTATATATTATTGGTTAGTTGGAAGAATTTGTCTAGAGCCTGACGCGTACAAATAAGTATGCATAAAAAGGTACAATTAATAATATATATATAATTATAAATTGTAGAAATGTATACAATTTTTTAATAAAAATGTAATACTAAGCCAAAAATAACTGTATTTACTGATCATTGAACAAGGTACATTTACGTTATTATAAATAATTAATAAATATCGGTGTACATTTCAATTAGAAGTCTCTGAAGTTTAGTTGATGCGCGCATTTAGTACTAGCACACATGAAGAATAGCAATGAATATAATTTATAAGGAGCATGATAGTAAAGGGTTGATTATAGGTCGCCCCGCCCCATCAAGCCACGGTCGGGAAATGTTCCGCACGAAGGAGGAAAATGTTAACGCGCCGATTTAAATGTGACGCGGCACATTATCGGAGCGGAAGAGAGACAAGTCGCGAGTGCCACCCGACCTTTACACTTTTATCGGCCATTACGGGACGATACGCTGATGAAGGATCCGTACGCTACCTGGCCCTCAATACCAAAAATACATCCGAGAGATTTGCCGGCATTCGTCGAAATACTTATTTCGAGTTTTCCATTTAAAACAATTGAACATTCGTACTGACGTTTTGATTCGTTTCCATTTGATGCGTGTTACTAATGATGTTACTGGCATAATATAGTATAAAAATATTTAAATTTCGGAGTTGAAAACTCAAGTTGAAAGAAAATGGTATCGAAATGTTTACAATCAAGAAATGCACGCACATACAACTCAAAAATGCAATGCATTTCGATCCCTGCGTAAATAACGGATTTTAGACGAACTTCATTTTGAGCAATGTGACGCATCAATTTTGCTTTAAATAGCTTTGATTTTTCGACGGTTGACCAGTTTAGTACTTAATTTTCAAGAGGTCATACAAGAAAAAACTTTTAAACAGTGTTTTTAAATTTTATTTTACTATGGTACAAACCATATAAAAATATTTTTAACGGTGTAAAATGTATGTATTATTGTAAATTTTCATAATATTATGACTTTAAAATGAATATTTTTAATAAATAAATTGATAATGATTTAGGTTTACATGTATAATGAAATAAAATTGCTCGAAAATATGTAGCGAAGTCAGAACTAAATAATGTAATGAGATTGCTTACAATTTCAACAGTCTAAACTAGTCCTAAATTTTTAAGTTCCAGAGTAGACGTACAAAGTTAAATTAATAAATTACATATATTGCAACGCTCGGTGTTGTGTTTATGGGCCAAAATATACAGGGTTGCGTTTGTCGGCGGGTTTATTCTGGACGAGACGGCGAGAAAATGAAGAAATATCCAATCTTCCGGGAAGTTTTATTCCAAAGGACGTATAAAACATAAAATGAAGACGTTTGGAATAGTAGAGCTTACATCGCGTTACAATGGCAAGCTGTAAAGGAGAAACTCCGCACGCGGCGTAGAACTGCCGTGATGAGCAGCGCATCGCGGGCTGATTGAAACGATGAAATCGCGAGATACGAGCTAAATAGGTATAATCCAGATTTACGGTATAATTTCCAAAACTAAAGAGAGATCTCGACGCGTCGAGGAGGTGCTTATCGCATCTCGGCATCTTTATTCAATATTTAACGCGCAGCTACCTCATAAAAATGTCGCTGATAGGGCGGCGGGATGAGGCGGCGGATATTAAAAAACTGAAGTGACTATAAATTGAAAGAATTTAATTATGAGAATTGCTCGGGAGGAATACTTTGTATTGTTTAACAGCTACGGTGGAATAATACAGCTTGAGTTTCCGATTACTTAGGCTAAACGCCGCGCTGCCGCTACCACCCGGATCAGCCATGGCACATGGCACTCTCCCGTACCTATGACATTACATTATTTACAGAAATGATGGATCGCCTATTACGAAGTTACTAAACTAACCTACTTACAATATTTAATATTGATCACATTTGCACAGCGGGAAATTTACACAAGTCCCTTCCGTCGTGTCGGAGTCGGAACTTTGTATTTTTAGTCAAACTAATTTTATTCACAAACTAATGTGACACATTTATATCATTTTTAAATGGTAACATTTTAATTGTTTTCTAAATAGAACATATAAATAATTTTATGCATTTACATCTAATCAATTTTTCAGTTCAGTTCGATTGTATAAATGTTCATGTTTATGCAGTATTGAATTAAAATTGAAGTTTAATAAAAAATGAAAATAATTTATCCGATAAATTAATTATAAACGATATTTTAATTGATCTCATTCTCGTGAACGATTTTAATCTTAAGATCCTTTAAAAGTACTCGTACCTTCGGCACATTTCAGATTTACTTTATAAGTAACAAATAAAACATTTCCAATTCAGCAACTTTACAGCGAGATCAATGAATACAAAACAGTTTGTTCCATTGGCGTTGATAAGAATACAAAGCTCTGGAGATTTATTAAATTATCCCATAGCTTACTCCAGCGAAATTGTTTAATGGAATCAAACAAGAACCAAACCATTAAAAAGACGTTATATTGCGCGTATTGATGAGTGGGTCAGGCCAAATATTAAAAAAAGAGGTTTTTATGTGTAAGTTGTTTATATATGAATTTATTATGTTTTATTTTATTTTGTTTTTTATAAAATAATTTGAGAAGAATAAGTCACTCAGATACTAACATAATATTTAAATTCCTAAATTCCACACAAGTCATGGTCAAAATAGCTTTGTATTCAAAGGTGTAAACAATTATAATAATCTTCCCAATGTTTTTATTTTTTTCTCATGTACTCGTATTTAAAATTATATAAACTTTTATAATAAACAATAAACAACTACAACAGTGTAAGTCACAGTGATAACATTTACTAGATTTGTAAAAGTAGATATATATAGAATTTAAAAAAAAAACATGTACCTTTTATGAAATTTAATAATAAAAATACACATATATATATATATATTAAGGGCGTGATTTTATTATGTTCAACATGAAAAAAATAACGTAAAATGTTTCCCTCGGAAAGGGACAACCCACCTTTTTTGGCATTGTATTTTGTCAGGTTTCTGGTACAAGTCGGTCTCCATAGTTTACTAGTTGTGAGATATTGCAAATTTCAAGATAACACCCGTAATAAAACTGCAAGTTGATTCTATTATTTTTTGTATTTAAAAAATACGAAATATTTACTTTTAAAACAAAGATTATTTGATGTCATTTATGAAGATATCTTATTTTTCCAAAATTCGTCGTAACCAAGTTGTGCCAGAAACTCGACGATTTATTATAGGAATTTATATAATTTACAAAACTGTAATTGGACAATATTTTTGGTTCATTTGTAAAGATCGATTTAGTTTTTTGTGGCTGTTGTTTTCTAAAAATACATCAACATTATATATATTATATACGGTGTAACGCAAAAGCGTTAAATATGAATAAAATTCAAAACAGGGTGTAACTTTTTTAGGTATAAATATAAAATCACAACATTGAAAAATATGAAATGAGGTCAAAAAGAACAGCGTAATATAAGACGTGTGACGTGGTGCAGAATGGTAGGAGCGGCTAGTTCCGCCAGCACATCAATATGTTAAAAGGTTCCGTCGGCGTCGCAGGAAGGACACACCCGGAAAAATAAACCGTGACGTCACTTCCGAAAGGGTTGGCTGCGGGGTGGAAATGTTCCTCCAAATGGAAAAAAGCAATGTTTCACGAGAAAGGTCGTTGCTTGGTAACAGTAGTATGATGACTGGTAATAATTATTATTGCGGGTACCTTCGATTGTAGATATTGCAGTGTTGTCCGAGGGGCGGAGTAAGGCACGCTACGCACGCGACCCCCGAATAAATTCACTTCTCGTTTTAATCATTATTTGTTATTTTTTAAGTCGTTACAACAAAAAGGCATTAGTAGGGACATACGGTAAAGTGTGTAAATTAAAATGTAATGATAGATAACATCGGTTCGGGTGATTTAAATTTTATGAACTAGTTTTGCAGGTTAGTAAATAATAAAAAATAATATTATAAAACCATACGTATAAAACCCACTTGTTCTCTAAATCGTTTGAATAAATCCTTAGCATGTGGTGACAAAGTACATTGTTTTTCTTAAATTAAAAAAGTTAAAATTAAAAATATATCTTTATATAATCACTTTGTAAAGCGCCCTTGAGGTATTATATTACGAAAATGGCGCTATATAAGTTATCCAGATTAATAATAACTAAACTAATACCTAGTATGATAATCTTGGTATATTTGTATTTGCTACATAGTTTTATGTTCTTTTTGTTCAGTTTCTTTCATGTAACTGTTGTAATTGGCTAAGGCCGTATATTGTATAAATAAATAACCACTCCACATATTGATAAATGCATGCTCCTAACTTAACACAAGAAATTCACATCTAGTCAAAATTAGAAACATAATTTTTATCTATACGACACGTAAATAAATCATTTTTAAATTCTCACACGTCAACTGCATTAGCACTGCACTAGTTAAAGCATTCGGTGTCTCAAATAGCCTTCTGGTTCCAATTGAATGTGTATAATTATTTATATGTATAATATTTTTTGGGTAGGTTGGATTCATTCGGACGTTGCGGCTACCGTTGCAGGAGCCATCTTCTAACAAAATTGATTTATTTATTCAAAAAGTTTTCATACATATGCATAAGGGAAGCATGCATATTGCCTTGGTGTAATTTCTTCCTACCTACCCAAACCGTTCAATTTGAGAAGGTCATAATCGTACATGAACACATTGTAGGTATGTTATAATAGTTTATTTATAAAACAAAGCAAAGATGCATTTAAAAATGATAAAAAATTGCCTACACTATCCAATGAAGAGAGGAGGCGGTAAATGTTTACCTACATATCTTACCATAAGGAGGGCTCCTGCAACGGTAGCCAAAACGTCGGAACGATTCCAACCTACACGAGTTAACCCAAAAAAGACGACACATTTTGATAACTGTAAACCTTGACATCTACACACCTATCTTAATTATATTATTTTACGGTCTCAAAATACCTTTATCTTAAGGTAATAATTTTAAGTTAGTTCATATGCTTGCCACCCGAGTCAAATTTACAATGTATAGAACTTTGCGCTCGTTCAAAAAAGATTCCAAAATATGAATAAAAAAAAGCTTTTCTAGAAAATACACATAAAAAATAATTATTTTTACGGAAACGCCATTCACATATGAGGGGATAAAATGCAAAACCGCCTCTGTACATGATCACTATTAATGGGAAGATCAACTTAACCAGTTTACAAATGCCTATTTTCTTTTAAGTTAAATGTGCGCATTCAAGTCGCACTTTGAACTTAATGGAAATAGTCTTTTGCTGGCGGGTGATCACTGTTTTCCCAAAAACAGTGATCAAGCACAGTGGCGGTTTCGCATTTCATCCCCTCATATATAACATATTCATTTAATCATCATGATTTCGTCTTCGCTATTGAAACTTAAGATTCAGAATCAACAAAAAAAATACATTTTCCGTGTAAGAGTAAGAAATGAATATCAGCATGATATGCAAATAAGGTTATATCGATTATAATATATCATTTTCAGAAGACGTACTAAACAAACTATCAGTCAGCTTCTCGATAAGCCCCTTGCGAATATTTCGAGGAATACTAATAAAATAAGGGAACGCGATAGTATGATAATGCATATTTTTTTTAATCACGCCCAAGTTGGCAAATAGCCCGCTTTAATTCATTAGCAAGAAAACATTTCTCGTCCTCCCTTTGTGTTGTCTATTTTAATTTCGTCAGTCGCGAGGCGCGGCCCCATTAAGCGGCAGAAGCCTCACATAACCGGACACGAAGAATGATGGCGGAGGGCCGCGCCTTGTAAAGAGGAATAATAACGAAAATACTAAACACCCCCGGCCGAACTACACTACTACCCACTACCCACTACCCACTACCCAGTACTACCCGCTGGCCGCTACCCCCACCCGGCCCTCATTATTATTATTCTCTGGAATTCTGATATCGTACTGACAGATAATTAATTACCCAAATATAGGAATCCTTCAAATTTATTCATAAATTAGACATTGATGTAATTGGAGACGAAGAATTAAAACTTGAAAAAAACTGTAGTCAACATGAACACAATACGAGAATATCAGAAAAATATCATATACAACCTCTTAAAACGAGAAAAGGACAATCGAGACTAATAATCCATGGACTGAAAATATAAAAGAAACTACCGGACAAAACTAAACAAAAGACCCAGACAACTAACTAACCAAAAAAAATATTATTATTAACAGTAGAATGTGAATTTTAAAAGTAAAAATATTTTGTTAAATGTATGTAACCCGTAAGGGTTTATCAATGAAAAATTTAAATAAATTATGCTTCCAATAATCATGTTTTCATTGCACTATACGACATTTCTTAGGCATCCAGATGTTTACTAACTGAGATGGATATGTTCTCATCATGACTTTATCCCCCTTAGTGGGATCACTCCTTTTTTTTATTCTTAAAAGCGTTTTTTTATATATATTTATTCTGCTTGTGTAAGAAAAGGTTTTAGGCGTATATATTGTTGTTGTATATTTAGTTATTATTATTATTATTATGGATAACTTATATGGCGCCATTTTCGTAATAAAATACCTCAAGGGCGCTTTACATAGTGATTATATTGTTAAATTAATTTATTTGAAGCTTTTAAATTTGTAATTTAATTAAAACAATTTATTTTGTTGTCACGTGCTACGGATTTATTCAAATGATTTAGAGAACAAGTGGGTTTTAAGTTTTTTCCGAAACATCACTTCACTTTCACAGCCTCGCACCTCTGCTGGGAGAGCATTCCATGCCATAGGGCCTGCGACCGCAAATGCGCGTTCACTAAATTTAGTGCGCTGTTTGAACATGGAATGATGCTGATGATGGTTGATCTTGAGTGTTTATTTTGTATATGTAATTTTTGATACTTTTTTACGCTACATATTTTTTTTTGTAGCAGAGTTGTTTTTTATACATGTGACAAACAGTGATTTATACATAAGCCAACAGAGTTTGTAGTCGACCCTCTGTGGAAAACGTAGCCAGTGTAGTTCCCGAAGTAGTGGAGTGATATGACTGAACTTAGAGATTCCGAAAATAAGTCTCGCTGCGACATTCAATACAGATTGTAGGCGAAGTAGTGCTAAACTTGCTTTGTTTCTTTGTTGTTCTCAATATGTGTTATTTTCTTAATCTTAATATTATTTATGTCCCGAATTGAGTTATTGTAACTCCTAGGAATGTAATTCAATGTATTATACTTTGTGTTATATGATTTATAAATAAAAATAAATAAATAAAACATTAAAAAATATTTGCGGTAAGTGCGGGACGATAATTAATACACGTGGGTGCGTGTAAGTTATTGTACTGCAATGTTATTAACTTAAATGTACATAAGACACTGCAAAAAACGTTGATATCTTTGGTGACTCGTTTAGCGTTTTCAGGAGGAACGTTTGGCAATTATTTTGCCCTGATCATCTTTTGCTTTTATTTTGTTCGTGTTTTTTTAGTTTCTTGCCTAATAATCGATTTTTATTAATTTTTTTGCTTCGGTTTTGAAATTTATTATGATTTTTGTACTAGATTGAAAAAAAAACATAATTTATTCTTAAACTTAAGAATGCAATAAAATCGTGATGGCGATTTTTTTAATAAAAAAATAAGAAAACTTTTTCGCTCATTAAAAATATTTTTTCTTAAAGCCAATTAAAAAAAAAGGGAAAATGAATTCGATATTTCTCTTATTTTATTTGGAACAATAACAAATAACTGGCAATACATACGTAGATAACATACGAGATATAATATATTAGACCTGCCACCCTTTATAATTGTTTACAGCGTGCAATGTGTTACAGATCATAAATTAATAAAAGTAATGATGGGGTATAAAAGCTAAAGAAACATATTTTAAAGCAAATAAAACTAAAAACAATTAAAAAAAAAAACGCTCCGATAAATGAATAAAATACACGTAAAAGAAAGCATAGACAAACTTATATTGTGGTTACTTATGGTTAATTTGTATTAAAATACATAAAATTACTTGATAGTAGATAATAATTTTCGATTTTAAGGACAGCAATATGCCAAATAATTCAATGGTAAGAATCACCGTTGAAGAATATAAAAAAAAAACAGTTTTCCTCATTTAAAGTTCTCAAATTGATACATATACTGAAAATAAACTGCAATAATGCTAAAAATATTCATCGCCGATTTGCGATAGCGAGAAAATGTGCAGTAAGCCTGCAAGACGTATGATCAATGCGCCATTATAGTACGCCATTTGAATTCCGAGTCATATAGTTATATGTGGAAAAGCCACCACAACAAACCTTTTGTCTGTTGGTAGTTGGTAATGCGCAATGTTAGTAGTGATCCTCCTTTGTAACTGATAGCGCCGGTGAATATTGACAACAACACGCCACATTGCATGACCGCCCCAGGGGTGGCGCAAAGCCAATCCCAAAACCACCCGCACTCGTAGATAGTCCAACTTAACCACCCCTACGGATTAATTTTTTCAACGGAAAAATTGTTATTATTATTGTGGATAATTTATACAGCGCCATTTGTGTGAAAATCACCTTAAGGGCGTTGTACAATAAAAATCCCAACACGTCTTGCAGCTACATTGCGAATTAATGGTTGAGATTCAAGTTCCTCGTTTCCAATTATAATTTAATTTAATATCAGAAAATAATAGGAACTAGATAACATATTGTCTTGCAGCTACAAAACGCATGGACGGTATGAAGCGTATAGCCCCTATTTACATTATTTAAAAATAGAATTTAGGTTTTTCTAATTATTTCCAAGTTTACTGACAAGAGCTGGCTGGATTACACCTGCAGCTGCAGAGCGCACAGACGGTTGGAATTCTAAACCCGATTTATGAATTTTAAGTTTAAAAATTTGAGAGTTTATAACAATGATTCAATTATTTCATTTAAATTATTTATTGACAATTCTTGATGGAATTCCATTGTAATGATGTAATAACTTATATTTACATATAAGTTATTAATTTTAAAAATACTTGGTACACTTCCACTTATTTATTTTGTCCAATTAGCGCTTTCACCCTCTAATGGGCATCTTCAGACTGGTGAATATTATACAGTGTTAGGGTAATTTATAAAAACTAAATATTATCTTAAGTGTAGGTACATTTAAAAATAAGTTGAAAAAAATACAATTTAAAATATTTCAATGGAAGAGGGTGAGACAAATTATTGAAACGTGTGTTGGCGGTATACTTTAAAGAGAATATTCTATTATATGAAAAATATTTATTGTTTTATTACACTGTACAGGGTCTAACTAAGGGGGCTAATAAGGGTAAGTTTTTAAATTCTATCAGGTGATTTATTAAAATTCTATCGCTATTATTCTGTATCCTATTTCTTTCTAAAATTTCTAATCTATCTAACTTTTGACCTTTATGTCCTACATGTAAAATTTTTATGTTTTGTGCTTTATCAAAGGTATGTTTAAATTCATTTAATAAATCAACAGATAGAATTTAAAAACTCACCCTTATTAGCCCCCTTAGTTAGACCCTGTACATTGTAATAAAACAATAAATATTTTTCATATATATGAATATTCTCTTAAAAGTATACCGCCAAGACATGTTTCACTAATTTGTCTCACTCTGTTCCATTGAAATATTTCATGTTGTATTTTTTTCAACTTATTTTTAAATGTACCTACACTTAAGATACATTTTAGTTTTATATAAATTACTCTAACACTGTATAATATTCACCAGTCTGGTGAAAGCGCTAATTGGTCAAAATAAATAAGTGGAAGTGTACCAAGTATTTTTTTAATTCATAACTTATATGTAAATATTAACACTGTTTTCACATATCGTATTATTGTTCACGCGATGAAAGCGATTAACGATGTTATAGTTTACGCTAGTTTTGTTAATTTCCAACTAACTTGGAATCAAATTTGGGGTTACAGGTTACAGTAGGTTACGAAATCCACAGTATGAGGTTAAAGTCTAAATTTTTAAATGAATGAATAATTCAATAAAAGAAACACAAAAACAAACGTATTAAACACCGTAAACATATTTAAGATCTCCCTCGAAGCTCATTGAGAAAAGCTGTTTTTAGAAGGAGTCTCTAATTTTCAATCTAAATAACGACTAAAAGGAATTACAAAACAAATGTTGATGGATTTGTAAAAAAAAAGAAAACCGAGAGAGACATAGCATGATATAGCATTCAATAAATACTAGAAGATGGACATGTCAAAAGTCGGAATAATCGCCGTGCGTGCACAATATTTATTTATTTTTACATAAACGGCATAAATTGACTTTAACATATACCTTTAAAATATAAACATATTTAAATACATAATAAAAATTGCATAACTATAACAATAGTAACAAGTAAATACACATAAGTAGCCAAAAATATTAACGATATGTAAGGATGTAGAGAAAGCGAGGTCTGTATGCTAAGACGAAGTTAAGTGGTGCTCTATCTTTTATGCCTAACCTTACAGGGAAACTGCATGATGGTTAGTTTGTTTGTTTCTCTACTAAAAAAAATATATCTCCAGCCTTTAATTTCCTGATATGTCTTGCAGTGTAAAAGGTTACTAGTGAGGGGTGACTTGGATGGTTAATTAAGTCGCATTTATTATGGCAGGGGAAAATCCCGACAGGTATTTTATTTGTGCAATTGGCAACTTGGGGCGAAACCGGAAAGTGGCACAAAGTTCTTACATAATACTATAGGGGAAATAAATAGAAAAAATTCATTTCAATAGCCATGTACAAATATTTATTTTTCGTCATACAGGCGACTGAAAATCATCGGTAGTTGATAAGAATTTCTCGATCTAGTATTGGTTCACAAATAATAAGCGCAAAGGAATGTACATCAGCAGTGTCGTATGTAATTTACAAAAACAATAATCTCTATTAGTTGACCGTTATCACAAAATTCTTCACTGCTAATCGTCGCAACGAATTGGGTGTGTATCGCCCGTTGCCTATTTGGCCCATCCCCGTCCTTGCCGATGAGGGGAGCGGCCGGCGTTGACTCACGGCGGCCGGTGGCCGGTGGCCGCACCCCGCGTCATATTCTGATAATGCCGCGCTGGGCCAGGCCGCACCCGGCGGGTCGAGGGATAGTCGACACTACTTGCTAATTAAATTACAAATCATCAGGGGGTTCAATCAAAGCTCGACTCTGATATTTTCACTTCGGACAAGTTTCATTATTTTGGTGGAACTAACATTATTGATGGTTTCGATGTTCAGAAAATGAATTAAGTAATATTGATTGGTGAACCGATAGTAATTTTGATCTCAGTAAATTTGTATTCATTTATCGACATTAAGCAAAATATAAATGAGTATGAATTTATCGTATTAACGTGGTTTGATGTGTTACTTTTTTTTTTTTTTAAATAACTAAGTACATTTCCAGATTTTTAGAAACAAGACACAAGTGGGAAACATTATGCAACTGGAAGTTAACAAATTATCGTAAACTTAAAGTAAGGAATATCGAATGCAAAATAGTCATAAATCATCAATATGGGAAGAATTCACAAAGTACAACAGATAAACGTAAAGTAAAAGAGTGGCTCCCTAGAATCGGAAAAAGTCGGCTGTATGAGGTCCTAAGAATAAGAATTTAAAGCTGATTCAATATAATCTATGTTTGTTTTTCATTAATTTAGCCATCGTTTTTTTTATATTTTTATAATCAGTAATTTTCTTAAAAATTTAGTTTTAGTTTTTGGAATTCAGGTTTTTGGATAACAATTATTTATTATTTATTCATTTCAATTTTATTTTATTTATTAAGTGTGTAATTTTTTATCATCCTTTTTAATTTTTTAGCTGAATCATGCCTAGTATGTGAAATAATTCAGTCAGATGAATCTCTTCACAACTATAAAGGTTTCAGCTCTTTAAATTCAATAAAATCAACAGATGGAAGAACTGAAGAAATATGAATGCTCAAACATAGGAAAAATGGTGAACGTTACACGGTGTATAAATTGGCCACTTAAACCAACCAATGACAGGTCATAAGCCTTGTAAACGCCTAGACTTATTACATATTCCCTTATTTAAGTTATTCTCCATCCCTGTTGTAATTTGTGAAATCAAACATGTTTAAAGTATTCTATTTTTGTAATTTATTAATTTTTGTTAGAATATACGAGTTACCTATTTATAAATATATATATTTTGATTGTTAAAATATTATATATATTATGTGTCTTTAGAACAGGTATTTTTGTATCTAGTGAAGCTGCTAGAATATTTATTTTCTTGCATTTTTTACATGTACTGCAAGTATGTAATTTATATTTTATTTATTTATACTTTCACATTGTTTGTATATTTTTTTTATACATAATAATGTTCCCTCACTAGGGTGTCCCGAGCCGAGGAAAACATTTTACAAAATGTGAAACATGCCTAAGATTAGCTATTTAACAAAGTTAACATAATAATAACAATAAAAAAAACGTAATTAATCCAATTAACCAAATTATCATTAACATCATTAACATAGGCGGCCTTCGTGGTGTAGTGGTCAAGACGCTTGACTCACACACGGAAGGTTCCGGGTTCGATTCCCGGTGAGAAACACATAAATTAAAATGTGATTTTCATCAAGCCTGGGTGTTCTATGATGTAATTCACCACTGTAATTGGGCTTCCTGGCCTGTTGTGGTGCAAAAAAAATAAAAAAATAATAAACAATAAAAAAACTAAAATAATCATAAAAAAACATAACCAATTTATGCAGACCAATAGAACAAATTTCATAAACAGTACACACATTTTACCTATTTGGCTTGATCCACTCATCGATCCGTGCGCAACCCACCTCCACTATCCATTTTTTGATAGTAATTTTATATTGTGAGAACTTACTAATTGTCCTTATAGATTAGATAGAATTAGATTGTACACTTTAACTGAGTAGTAGGCCAATCCTCTTTGATCGAAGGTTGTATTTATTTTTTGCCGCATCAGGGTGGAGTATCTAGTAACTCTTGTATTTGTAACGGAAGGTAGAGAATAATGTATACGTGCGTAAAGTAACAAAGCTTTTACATAAAGTTGTTTTATAGATTTTACATTAAGATTTCCAAATATACCCAGGAGCTAGTTCTGATTGGGACTCTTAAGATAATTTTTATTAAAGCTTTTTGTGCAATTATTATTTGCTTGATCAGTGTGTCATTTGCTCATCCCGATCCAATTATCCCATATTCCAAAACTGTTCCAAAATATTTTTTTATAATAAAACGCCGTATTTCGGCACTGAACTGAACAATAAAAAATTAACAAACGAAAAAAAAAAACTCGGAGACATGGATTTAATCGCTATATCCCAAACCTAAGTAAACCAAAATGTCCATAGTGTGTAACGATGACAATAGTAAACAAATCAACAGAATAACTTACGTATTTTGTTATCACGGTATTCAAGAGACGGGTGAGATCCGTGGAATATTCGAACATACCTGTAAAAAGAGAAAAATAACATTGAGTATATTGTGTTTCAGAGTAATAGCTCTCTGGGGAGTAGCATCGAAGTGGAATACATAAAATTAATTCACACGAGAAGCGTTTAAACAAGTACGCCTGTATTATGCAGGTTGTTGCCTTCGACACAAACACGGGGAACGTACTCCCAACTCCCAACTCCCGGCTCCCAACTCCCGGTAGCCAACGCTGTGCGGTGCAAAACAAAGAAGGTTCTCCAACCGCGGGGACCGAATCGATAGCACGTTAAGTGCTACGGATAATGGCCCGCGAGAATTATCATAATTGGCCCTACAAGTGATATGTATTGTGTAGCAAGGCGCGTGGCGGTGCTATTCTTATTTTATGTGTTCATATTAGCATTCTACTTAATTCGCCTAATGGAGGGTAGTACTTCGTTCGGTGGTTCTGCTGGCGGTTCGCGATGGCGGTTGGAGATGGCGGCTCGACGCGTTTGTTACCGAGATATTTAAATAGGTGCCCAATTTCGAGAACCCGACAAATTTGAAAAACCCAGCAAAAGAGCGGAAGACAATATATCTAATATAAAAAAAAGTTCTTAATAGTCAATACAATCATTTTTTAAACAATGTTTGAGTACGTCCAAATGCTTGCAAACTGGCTGGATTTCCTCCCTGGAGAGTTATTCATATTTAAATTTATTTCAACAGAGAGGGAAAACATTGTTGATAAGGAAATAGTGTTAAGTGGCCACTTAAACCAGCCAATGACAGGTCGTAAGCCCTGTAAATGCCTAGATTTCCATATTCCAATGTTTTCCCTCTCTGTTGAAATAAATTTAAACAGTCAGTTTTTATTTATTTATTACCTTAATCCTCATCTGAAAAGTCGTTTAACGTAAGGGTGCAACGAATCCATAATTAATAAAGATAAATGTGACGGTAGAATTTTTTAAATGATGTAACTCAGCTAGATGGTATTGGCTTTTCAATCACAAGTTTTGCTAATTTGCTTCTCTTTTTTTTATATTGGGAAGACAGAAACGGAAGGGCGATATAAATTACCTAAAATCATAGAAAAGCTACATAATTCAAAATCCCAGCGAATCATAGTAAAAAAAACTCACATTCCGCCATAATATAAATCATTATTTCGATAAATACATATGAGAACAAGTTTTCTGTAAAAATTGATCGAAGAATATAATAATCCCCATTTTCCGAAAAGCGACCGCCTTCCCATTCGTGTAAGTAAATAATAAAGGACGGTGGATTTAAAAAACCCGGGACATTCCCATATCCGACAAATCACATTCTCGTCCAGTGTTTACAGTACGGAAAGTCACACAAAGCACGTACTTGGCGGAGCCGCAAGAAGCAATAAAAGGAGGCTGAAGCGTTTAGCGGCGGCGGCGGCGGCGGGGTACCCAGGCCCAGGCGGTGGTAATCAGATAATTATCGGCCGATCTGTCCTACAGCAGACACTCAATTACAATTAGCCCCGCTCTCGGTTCGGGGTTAGACACGGAGGAGCATTTATTGTGTTACAAGGGTAGCATAACTTTACTTTATTACGAAAGGGAAAACGAAAAAACAATGGTTTATGTGGAAGGTCTAGAAATAGAACAAACACCCTTAAAATGTATTCAATTGAAGCATACTAAAATAACATTAATTGATTGGTTAGGTTTGAACCGTGACGTCATATAAATATGTTTTTGTTTGCATTCTATGGGGAAATAAAAGCGTTATGAAATTGGCAAACTTTTATATGATTGGAAATTTTCCGGTCAAGGTGACTATTTTCTGTTATTTTTATTTATTTTATTTTTATTAATAAATTTTATAAAAGGTACATGTTTTAAAAAAAATTATATACATTTTAACTTTTACACATCTAGTAAATGTTATCACTGTAACTTTCTAAAAAAAGAGACTAACTCTTGTGCTTGGAGATTGTACTTAGATATTCCCACTGAATGCAGGGGTGAGTTGAAACTAAAAGATTAAGAAACTACAACAAATAAGAGGAAAAAAAAAACCCACTTTTTAACTGTCAAAAATGCCTTATTTAAAATTGGATCGAGTACCTAATTACTGTGAGAAGACTTACAGTGAAAATAATAATCAAGGGTCCATTTTGATTAGGGACAAATATCTTGTTTACGAAATCTCTATATTCCGTATTTTTCCACCCTATGGGTCATTTCGAGTACTTGAATGGAATAAATGCACGGATTAACGAGGGCCTAAGATTTCAATTGCCAGTTAGCTGATAGTTTTGTTTACTCGGGAGTGTCGGGCCTACTGGGCCGACACGGGGGCTGAATTTATTCGTTCTGGCGGGAGGCGAGGGTGAATTATCGCCCGCCAAACAGGGTAGAGTATATAACCACGATCAAAAAAGTAATTAGAGAACCCAAATCAAATATTTAAAGGCCCAACGTTTAGGTGGAGTGAGGAGGAAGGATGTGCATGACCGTAATAAAGACGCGGAGAAAGAAAACGCGCAAGTCGTATAAAAATACTTAGCCGATTAGAAAAGAAGTTTGTTTTATTGTTGTTTTAATTTATGGCGGATTCTCATCTGTTTTGAATTGATTCTGGCGCAGTTTTTCTTACTTGCGGTGTCACTGTCAGTTTGTCAAAGTTAGTTGTTATAGTGTCGATTACAAATGTGGAGGAACCAGAATAAATTTATTGTCTGTAAAGCGGATCGTACCATTTTTGCTACGAATTAGACATGGCTCTGTTTTTGTTTATTATAAAACTTTATAGTAGCACGCGACCGAAATAAACTTTAGCAAAACTTAACTTCGAAAGAAGGTAATAATAATTTTACAGTTTCGTAGAATACGAAAATATTTCTTCTTCAGTACATAAAACATAGGTGATTATAATAATACCAAAAAATCGTATCGAATCGAATATAAATTTAATGTTTATTACAACAGAATCGCATTTACCATTATGCTACTAAAAAATAATTCACAACATGCATTTAATCTGTCAATGTGTATAATTAATAACAATAACAACAACAACAAACCATCACGCCGTTTCCCCGTAGGGGTAGGCAGAGAGGATAGAACGCTATAACACTCTATCTTGGCATACAGACCTCGCTTCCTCTACATTCATACATCTTCTTATGCACGCACGCCGATTATTCCTATTTTGACATGTCCATCTTCAAGTATTTGATGGACTTGATCGTGCCATGTCTTTCTCGGTCTTCCTCGTTTTCTGCATCCATCAACATTTGCATCGTAGATCCTTTTAGCCGTTCTTTCGCTGTCCATTCGCTCTACATGTCCAAACCAACGCAGCACCCCTTTCTTGATTCTGTCAATAATGCATGTCTCAGCCTTACACACTTCACGGATCTCGACATTTGTGCACCTATCATACATCGTTTTACCACACATTCGCCAGAGGGATCGCATTTCGACAGCATTCAACCTACTTTCATAATTATTTTTCCAATTCCATACTTCGCTCCCATACATTAGAGTTGGAACTAGAACTCCGTAGTGAACTGCTAGTTTAGCCTCCTGCGATAAACATTTGTTTGCCAAAGTAGATTTTAGTGCACCGTTCACCCTGTTCCCGGCACTCACCCTCCTTTCAATATCTTTATCGACCTTTCCGTCCCTAATAACAATAAAGATGTAAATATTATATTATATTATGTACGACGAATAATTATTTAATGTTAACAAGATTTCAGATTTCCACAATATCACATTGTTGATTAGAAATACTGAAATAAAAGTATGACAATAAAGAATACATTTTGTTATTTCGGAAAAGATTCGACCTACTCAAACAAATGGAAATCAAGGAGGAAAGATATTGATTGCATAAATAAAAGGCATCTGTCTAGTTTGCTCATGACTGGGAAAAAGTTATACTATTCAAAACAAATAAAAATAAAACGCAATATAACCGCGTTCTGCGATGCGTGGTTGGCATCAAATGGAGCGAAACGTTCAAGTCAAAACCAGTGAAAGTTAATAAATGGCGCAATCGGTAGAAATTGATGAAATTGTCGAGATTTTATTTAAAAAATGAAAACCATTCGTCACGGTGGAAATTGTTAATAGAAGTGTCTACTCCGTACGATCGGAATAGAAAACAAGGTAAAATCAATTAGGACACTTGCTCGGGTCTCGTATGGTGCAATAATTAACACGAAAAGCCGAAGTTAGCGGAAGAAACGAATACGATAGGGCATGACGCACTAATGTTTTCATGATCTAGTCTTTGTCGCGTCAAAAGGCGAAACAACCCGAATAACAGAGAAATGATAAAGGTTGACGATGATAAATTACGACGGGGATTTGTGCAATCCGGTTAATATTACTTCGCGTATCTGGATCCACAGTATGCACACACACACATACGCAGAATATAGGCAAACTCCACTACATATTGTGATAACGGCAAACACCGGGCGAAGTGGCCCAGATGGCGCGCGGGGTTTAATTAACTAAATAGCTACACCGCGCCGTGACCTCGGGTCCGATTGACGCGCGTCACGTTAACGACATTGCCCTACCCCGGCTGAGCGGGGAAAAGGATTCCCCGCTAATTCGTATCACCGCCGCACTTGCCCGTAACTTTCAATCACCCGTGCCCGTATCACTAAACTCTCGCTTCTCGAGGAAACAATCGGCGGAGATGAGCTCCCGCGACTGCGATTTTCGCTGTCTTTTGTCGTATGGCAGAAACGAAGGAATTTTCACGGGACCGTGATCGTAAAGGTCGATTTCAACACCGGTCTTTGTTTTATGACAATACAGAAATGGTTGTTTATTCATTGTTAAACACTCGAAACAAAATGTCTGATTCATATTGGGATGGCTAAAACAATCGTCGTGAAACAACTAAAAATTATTTTTTTCAGTGTTTTCTTATCTTTGTAAATACAAGTATTGTTTTTCTTTTTCCTAGTAACAATTTTAAACAAATTAAGATGTTTGATTTATAAATTTGTCTAAAAAAAATGATAGCCACAAGTTACTGAAAACTGAAGCTAACACAAGTCTGACCAAACAATACTCTCTGTGCCAAAATTGTATCTCCTCAGGCAGCGTACATTAGTACTCGTATGAATTATGTTGCATCCCAACTCAACAGGGCTCTTGGCCTCATAGAGTTAGAAATAGGTTTTTTTTGTAATATATCATTTATGTATTTGTATGAATAAATAAAAAAATATACATAAAGAAACTGTAAAAGAAATTAAACAAACAAGTCCTCAGGCCGTTTCTCCGTGGGGATAGACAGAGAGGATAGAACGACTATCGTTGAATGCCATCTCATTCATCTTCCTCGTTTTCTGCATCATCAACATTCGCATAGTAAATATTTTAATTCGTTCTTTCGCTTTGCATGTCCGAACCAACGCAGCACACCTTTCTATGTCGATTTTGTCGATACTGCTCGTCTCGGCCCAAATTGAAACCAAACTAATTTAACTGACACAGTCAACGTAGTAAGCCTCTGCAGAATGCGTGTTTTCCGCTAGCAAAATTTAGCTAGCGAATACAAAAATAAACACAAAAACATTTGCTAAGACACTCGGAAACACGAATAATATACTAGTGCAAGTTCTGACTGAAAATTACAAGGCACAATAAGATCTGAAAACCTGATAGGGTATCTTTAAAACACCATAATCAGTACGACCGGTTGTTGGGAAATGTACACAAGTATCAGTTTTAGGAGCTGCGTAGATTGTACGCGTAGGTGGTGGTCGGTAGTCCATCCTCTACCCACCCCTGACCGGGGGGCGCAGCCGCGGGGCGGTCGATAGCCGACCAGTTAATTAAGAAACACGGTAAAAACGTCTGCTGAGATCGCGAGCCCGATAAGACCCTTTGCCGACCCCCACAAAGCCAGAGTATTTGTTCCATATACAGGTATTAATAATACGGGGCATGTATGATGCATTGCTCTTGCCTCCCCTTTGTTTTCTCCGAAGTACGCGAGAGGTTATATTTTTTAATACGTATACACCCTCTTTTAAGCCAATGAGTTGCAATATTCGTACAGAAGGGTAAATTAGATAAGTTAGATTACCTCGGATTTGGAAATATGTTCATTTGTTTAAACATCTACAATATCACAATTTTGTTTCTACAAACATTTAGTCAAATTAAAAATATTGTATTTTTAATCTAAAAAACTATTTTTCACCTTATGACATTTTACACAAGAAACAGCTTGCCCAACACATACCGCACACCGCACCTGAGGACATAAGTCTCCTTGGCGATGCCCACATACAGAGAAAATTTGCTCGTTGTCAAACGAGAAAAGCTGCCCGAAGGAGCTCTCTGAAATCTGGTAGCCTTCAGAGAGCTCCTTCGGGCAGCTTCTTCAGCATCTTTGTGCTGAAAGAAAGTAATCCAGAAGTACATAATATGTACACCGCAAGACAAAAAAAATTACGAGTTTACCTGCTACCGCGCCCCTTGACTTTACTGAACCCTTTTTCTAAGAAATCCTTTATCGATACCTCTTTCTTTTGTTTAATAAATTAAGGACACTATGTGTCACCTTTCTACAATATTTACATTTTAAAATGTCTCAACAGTCTTGTTTTACCCGCGTTTGAGTGAACATAACACAACGATCATGGAAAGTGCAAAGCAAATGTCGATTGCGATAAAATCCAAAATAATCACATTGTCGCAAGAAAACATATCTAATTGTGAAATATCTCGTCGAGTTGGGTATTCAGAAGGTGCAGTGAGGTTTTTATTAAAAAAAATCCAAGAAACTGGATCCATAGAACGGAAAAAAGGAAGCGGACGGGGGCGCGTGACATCTGCCCGAGATGATCGCTTAATAAAAAAAATTGTTATGCGCGATCGATTTTTAACGGCACCTGAAATACACGCAGAGGTGCAGTCTACCAGCACATCAACATTTTCAGTAAAAACAGTGTCCAGGCGGCTGTTGGAGCATGGTTTCCAAGCACGGAGTCCCGCAAAGAAACCATTACTCACGGACAAAATGAAGAAGGCTAGACTGGATTGGGCGAAAGAGCACCAGAATTGGACCTTGGAGGATTGGCAAAATGTTGTTTTCTCTGATGAATCAAAATTCAACCTTTTTGGTCCAGACGGCAGAAAGATAGTTCGACGAAAACGTGGGGAAAGATATCATCCGTCGTGCGTCACTCGAACCGTTAAACATTCACCCTACGTGATGATTTGGGGGTGCATGACAGCATACGGTTTAGGACCTCTAAATTTTGTACAGGGTACGATGAATGCCATTCAGTACAAAAAAGTGTTAAAAAAACATATTATTCCAACAATCGAGGACATTACGCAGTATACCGCGGACCCAATTTTTCAGGACGATTCTGCGCCGTGCCATAGAGCCCGCACTGTGAGTACAAATATATATATTTTTAAATGCATTTTGTGACCACATGATAAATAATTTATTGTTTTTTTATAGATCAATGAATTCAAGGAGAAAATTGGCTTAAAATCGTTGACGTGGCCCGGGAATAGCCCTGATTTGAACCCGATAGAAAATTTATGGGCGATTATGAAAAAAAAAGTCGGGAAAAAAAAATCTAAAAACATTGAGGAATTAAAAAAAAACTTAATTCAAGTTTGGGAAGAAGAAATAACATCAGAAATTTTAGATTCGCTTTACGCTTCTCTAAATAATAGAATTTTAAATGTTATAAAAAATAAAGGTGAATTCACTAAGTACTAAATATTTTTAAATGTTATAAATATGTTTAAATGTAAAATACTTTAATTTAAAATAAAGCGATAAGAACCTACTTCTTAAATATGAATTAAAAAATAACATGTCTTTTATTATTCCATCACAAACACTCGACCATAAATGAACCGTTATGGGTCTCTAAGGTTCGGGTAATCTGATACCTGATATATAATGGCAATTTCTAAGTACAATTCATGAGTAAGATTTTTTATTTTAACCTTGAAATAACGAGTAGTCATCACATATGTCAAACAATATAAAAAAAACTAATTAAATATCAAGAATAATTCATTATATGTCAATTTTAGTTTTTTTTGAGAACTCGTAAATTTATTTGTCTTGCGGTGTATTTCATTGGAGTGAGAGGAGAGGGAAGTGAATTTTTCACTGACTGGGATTAAATTGATTGGACATGATCAATTCGCCGAAATGATTACAAAACTTTTTAAAAGCCTTGAAATTCTTTTTGGAAGCCACCAGATCTGTATATTCGACAGGACCTATAACAGGGCCACGGATAGTAGCGAGAAGCTCCATTCGGGAAACATAGAGAAGGGGAAAGGGACAAGACCATGGGATGTGTTCAGATGATTGGTTAGGATATCCGCAGCAGCACGAAGGAGAGTCAACAAGTTACACAAGAAACAGTAGAAATTTTACATATTAATAAAAATGGTCTTCGTCAATCTAGAAAGACAATCTAGAAAGATTAGAAATAAGTGAAGCCAATAACCAAAAACTCCCCATAATAAATTTAATTTAACTTCAAGTCCTCTTTTTAAAATTTTCCGTTAAGAGTTAATTATCCTCTTTCTCTCTTCTTCCATTCTTCGTTTCTTTTTTACAATATTTTATAATATAAATAGCAACGCGAGTAATTCTAAATTAGTTCAAGTCCCGAAGATGAGGAAGTAACCTCGAAACCAGTGGACGTATAACTCAAAGTGGTTAATACAAATGTATGAATAAATAAGTGACAAAATATTGATTTCAAACCAAGCTGGTCAAAGAAGTTTAAAAATTGAAAGAATTGTTTTTAGGCGTTGCCTGTATGTAAAATAATTCAATATGATAGATCTCTTCACAATAACAAAGTTTCAGCTCTATAACTTTACTAAAATCGACAGATGGAAGAATTGAAGAAATATGGATTTAAGGAAATATGGATTCAAACTAGGTAAAATGTTGAATGTTACAGTGTGTTAAGTGGCCACTGAAACCAGCCAATGGCCTTATGAATGCCTAGAAGTACATATTTCCTCTCTAAAATGTTTTTCATCCCTGTTGATTTCATTCAAACATATTTTAAGCAGGTAAAACATCAAAATTCAATGAATTTTTCTACAAACAAAAATTATGTAAATACAACTAAATTATAAATATCCACATAAATCATTTCTACCGACACGGTTGTATAAATTACTTACCTAAAATGCCAATGATAATTACAGTAAGTCAAAAAGTTACCTGCGTTACATAAGCGACAATGAATGGTTCTGAAGTAATTAAAATACTGAGATAATGAGATGAAAATTAGTTTTGTTTTACTTTCTTAGCTGTGTATTAACTATACAATGTTTAAGCCTAGATAAAGTCAAAGACAAACAACAAAAGTCGCCGAAGTCCAGATAGCCTTCAAAAATATAGTATACCACTTTTAGGTTATGGTTTTAAAATATCCTCAAATACTACCGCAATACGTAATTAAAATTTACTACTGCATCTACCAAATATCTTCATTGTGTAAAATCGGTTTGTCAAGCCTTCAAATAAACAAACAAGTAATATTTTTATTCTTACCGAATAAAAAGTATATACCTTAAAATATATCATATCTCGGAAAAGGTGTGAGGGTTGGTAGTAGGTGTTGGAATGAAAGATTTTTTAAATTATCAAACATTCTTAGCAAAGGACTGTTATTTAAATTTTTAATTTGGCTAAAAAAAATTAAATAAGAATATTGAGAGCTTTTTGAATTTCAAATTTTTCATAATTAATTATTTATTTTATTAGGTAAACTAAGAGTATGTACAAAATATATTGACAATTTATTTGTAAGACACCCATGCACACACTAAAACAATTGTTTACAATGAAGACTTTAATTACAAATGGTAAAAAAGTACCTCCTAATCTTTTACGGAATACATTTCTTGTCTCTTTCTTATATTATACAAAAATATTATACCTGTCTGTTTATTATAGAAGCAAAAATTCATAAACATTTCTTGTATACCCACGAACAGGCCATGCTTTGTTTACTATTCTTACTTTTAATTTGTATTTCATTGCAATGTAATAATTCTTTTTTTTGATACTCTGTTTTTATCTCTTATGTATATTGCAAAAAAAAAACAAAAAAAATGATACAATTAAAAATATTTGTAAAAAATAGACAATAATTCAAATTATTTATTTATTTTATTTTATTTTATTCTCTATTTTTTTTTATTCAGGAAACATACAGTACAGTTACAAAGTTTAATATTTTACACAATCAGACTTAATTCTAATGGACCAGTGAAGTTTCCATATTATAAAGCAATTATATGTAAGGTTAATTATGAAAGTATAAAATAGAAAAGGAAAAAGAAAATCTTAAATGAAAGTTGTTTAAAAATTAAAATTTCAGTAAAAAAAATATATTTTAAAGTTTGTAGTTTGTAGTGAGTATTTACAAATGGAAATAATATTTAAAATGAAGAAAATTTGTAAAAGTAATTAAAAATTAAGAATTGAAATAAAGAATGAAAAACATGCGCAGATGTAAAAATAAAATAAAATGGTAATAAATAATAATTATGTTAAATAAAACAAATTTAGAAGATAAGAAATGAACAATATGTATGTAATAACACATCATTAATTCAATGTGCTCCTCCGAACATTTTTATAAATTTTGACTTGAATTTACGTTCTAAATCATATAAAAAATATCAACCTCGGTAAATGTATCTACGCTAGTTATATTACTCGCTTATTCTAGGGATAGTTTTTTCAAACTCTAACAGGCGACTACCACAAATGTGTAAGGTATTTAGTCCAGTATGGTTTAAACTGTTTCAATTACGGATAGAAAGTGCACTAGTACTTATTTTTTTTACAATTATAAACTAAAAACTTGAAATTAGATGAAACAACGATTCTTTATTTACTAGTACTTTCTATTTTTCGATTAATCAACATAAAAAATAAGGTTTTTATACCGAATCGTCCGCGTTCCCTGAATAGGCAAAGTATCGACATGAAAAGCTGATAATGTTAAAAATTTTACGTTTTGCACCATTTTTACGGTCAAAAGAATTCGGGATTATTATTAATATTTTAGAGCAGATTACAGTTAAAATGCAAACGTGAAATGGTTCCATTAACAGGACGGGACGCGACGGTTAAAAGGATATGCGTGGCAGACCGAATTGACGAATGGGTATTTTTGAATGAAGGTTTTCCGTCACTCTCTCGCAGATCCCTTCCCGAATACTGCGCGAAAAAGACTGCACCTGGGACTGATTATACCTACTTAAAATCACGTAACCGTTTTCAGCACTCCAAAACTGAACTGATTTTCAGATTTAAAAAAAGAATGAGTAGTTTTTAGACAGTAATTTTCCGAGGATTTTGGATGGTCCTAGCTCCTATAAAAGACAATTTATTTAAAAAAAACTATTGATAGGGACACGCCAACGGTGGGTATCTATAGTGTGCACAAATCATTGCTCTAGAGCCATAATAGGGAAATAACACTTTTTTAAACATTTTTAAAGTACCAAATAAAGGTCTATGAAAGACTGTCTAGTAAAAAAACTTTTTTTTGTTCATTATTATTGACATAAAAAATACTCTTAAATTTGTGATTTTGAATTCCCGCAAAAAGGGTGATTCCATTGGCCACGCCCCAAATACGTCACGATTCATGTATATTTGTTCCTGCCATTGAAATTTGTGTAGAAAAATATCACGAATCTTGACGTCACAACAACCAAGGCCACGGGAACGATCGTTATTTAAGTGAACCTACCGGAAGTATAACTAAAATGTTTTTCCCTACCATTTTCCATGCCTATGATTTCAGGAGAATGCAGAATGCTGGCTACGAGCTCACCCAGATGCTTACGGGTCAAGGTGGGTTTATGAGCTACCTGCATCGCTTCAAGCCCTCCGAAATCGACAGCTGCCCATGCGACGATGAAACTCCTCAAGATGTCCCTCACCTGTTGATGCATTGCCCCCTTTTCAGCTTTCAAAGACAACAGCTGGAGGCGCGATGCAGAAGCTTGGGTGAAGATCTATGCGACATCCCATCGGTGATAGGTAATAAAGAACTCACACGAGAGGTAGTATAATACATGATCAATATAGTGCAGGCTATTGGTAAAATAAACCAAAGTAGGGAAGAAAATGCCGAACACTCCTCTAGTGGAACGGAAGGCCTGTTGACTACTGCCAACAGACCGGCTTCTCCTGAAGAGTTTTGAGTGGTTTCCTCTCCACATAAGCAAATGCTGAGAAGTTCCTGATTGGCCCACATAAGTATATCCCTCCTGATCCCAACAGTTTAGATAAATTTAAAGAAATTTAATTGCAGAAAAATCCACTTTGAAATATAAACCTTGTATATTATAAGCAAGGTAAATAATAAAGCAACTCCTTTATAAAAAATATAAAAAAACAACCAAGGCCAAACACGTCGCGTTTTTCTACGAACGTATTTTTATTGAATTTCTTTTTTACATTTATGCAGGAAAACATTTCTCCACAATATCCATATTGATTTTGAAAATACAATAATTATTCTTAATCCATTTCATATATTTTTATCGGTATTCGTAGTATGCGACATTTTCCTATTCGGGGAGAAAATGCAGGAATACGTTTGTGTGAAGAATATAGCTTAATAGCCGGTGTACATAGTAGTTGCACAACGCGATGTGTGCGGTTACAGCAGATAATTATTGTAATATACCGGATAATAATAAGTTTCTGGAAAGTACCGATGTGAAATCATATCGCACGCGCCACCTACCAAGGGGAACGGCGACGCGCGGCGATGGCTGTCTCGGGGAAATGCAACCAATTATACGTAATGGCCAGGTGAACACTTGCTTGGAAATCACCACGTTTAATGCTCGGTACAAAGAGTTATTGTTGTTATTTTTTATGCGAGCGAGCTATTCTATTTAACTTTTTGAATTGCCTGACAAATATTACGAATTCTTATGAAAAATAGTACAGCATTGCCTCATTCATTTTCATGACAAAACATAATGATATGAGCCCATTCATTGCAGGTGAAGTGAACTAACTGATGTTTTGAAGGTGAAGAAAACTAATTGCTTAAATTACATTTCTGTAATCAGTATTTAATACAAAAACACGTTTTCCCTGGTTCTTCGTGTACAAGACATCCACGTTAGTTAAAAGATTCAAAATAGTTAACTTTTTTAAAAAGACAAGAAAAAAGCTAATATTTTTTTTTTTTATAGAAAAAGAAATATTTGCGTTCTTATAAATTACGCATATATTTAATTTTGAGGGCCATTTTCAACGAGTTGTAAATAACTCACTATTAGAAAATGGGAATCAAGTTAGGGTAGAGTGGGATTCGAACCACGGACCTTTGATCCGTGAGTCCGAGACACTAGCCACGGGACCACAACCCGACACAATATATAAAAAAAAAACTTTGAATACAAAGGTTTGACCATTTTTTCATATTTTTAAAAAACATTTATATTTTTTATTTATACCAATGGACGAGTTATTGGTATATAAACATTAAATTGAGATATAAAGAGTGGGTTCAAAACAACACAAGCTATATTTTGTAAACTACATAATATACGAACAAATAGTTATTATCTCATAGAAACCAGAGACAAGACATTGGCCCTGTCAGTAAGTTCAAAAGGGCTCATGTGAATATAATTCTGTTTTATAATTTTAACAGTATGGTAAATTAAATACATAGGGAGGTAATACATTAAGACTTCATGACAAGTAGTATTTTGTGTTTGTGGAGGAACGGATTGAGGGGTTCGTTCAAAATTCGACCATTAATTTGCACTTGTTCTCAGCAAGTTAGATAGGAGTGGACTGTATAAAATATTATGTATTTATTATTTTTTATTATTATTTCATTTCTAAGATTTTTAAGTTGTGTATTTTTTATTTATATATACGCCCAATGGTCATTTTTATGGACACATTTATACATTATAAAAAAAAATTACAAAAAAAGTAGAAAGACTCGATGGTTTATAGTAGACTTTGTGGGAGTAGAAGCGGGAGAGAGGTGTTTATAATTGAATTTGATTCCGTGATCGTTTGAAAGAAAAGAAGACAACTTGTTATCAAAGAAATCAAGACTGGTATGTTTGTTAGCAGATCTAAGAATTCTGGGCATAGGGGAATGAAAACCATAGTTAGTTCTATGGTTATCGGTATAAAAAAGTAGGTTTTGTCTGAGGTTTCTAGTTGGGATATTTAATTTTATTGAGCTCAGTAGTTCAGGCGCATCAAAGAGTTAGTTGAGAATTTCAAATAAGACTATAAGGTCGGATTTATTTCGACGGTCTTGAAAAGAAGATATATTCAAGGTAGTTTCTAACTCATACGTATATAGGTCTCTGGATAAGCCAAACCTCTTTCTCAAAAATCGATGTTGAACTGATTATGATGAGTGAACATCATAATATGGAGACCAGATAACAGAGGAATACTCTAGGTGCGGGCTAATGTTTTATCTTAGACGAGTAGAACTTTTAACCCAAAAAACAAATTCGACGTATTTCTAAAATTAGATATCGAGAGCCGACATAACCAAAACAAAGGGACTGCTTAGAACTGCAGAAATAAAATCATTGCGCATTATTCTGGCAAAGGCGCCGAAAGACAGGATCAGAAATACTGTCATCGTGGAATGGGGCAGGGAAAGCGACGATTCTGGCGCAACCGCGTGAAGAGAATGAATACTAACAGACTTCCCCGCGTGGTAGCGAACATGCCAGAGGGTAGTCGCCAACGTGGAAGGCCTTCAAAGAGGTGGCGTGACAGTTGGAGTTCGGTATCTCAGGAGATCTTAGTACTTAGATCCCCGGATCTACTACGAGATGAAGAAGAAGAAATGAACATTTATCATAAATTCGCGGTGTTATTTGTAATTGAAGTACGTTACTCTAAAAGTAAGTCATTATGATATGAAATATCTTTACACAATTGGATGTTGTCTCAAAGCGACACATTGCGAATATTTCGATGCGTATTATGCCTGCATAATAAAATGTAGAAACGCTTGATCAGAACGGAAGGACGACGAGAAAATATATTTTTTCACAGAGACAATCGTGTGAACAAGTGAATTTCGATTAATTTTATAATAACACAATGAAAGACAATGTAAATATTTAAAACATTGAAGTTTCTAAGTGAAAATTATTGATGGAAGTTCATTGTAATTTATTATATAAATAAAAGACGAGTGATACTTTAATCCACAATAATAGAAAATAAACATTCCTTTGATTTAAAAACTAATGTAAAAATAATTCATATTGCACCTAAAGGCCACAAACTTGACAAATTAGAAATTCTCGAAATTAATAGATTAAAAAATCAGCCCGACGTAAAATTACTTAATGAACAGATAACACACGTGCATTCTCCATTACTTTACTCATTGTAATATATTTTTACTTATGACTTTTTACCCTTTGTGTTTCAGAAATCATAGTTGACCAAAACCCCACTCACGAAGGATGGGGCACTAAAAATAAAATACTTAAACTCATTAAAATAGCATAATATTAACTCAATAGTTAACCCAAAACACATTTTTGATAATGATCCTTAAGATAAAAATAACTTTATTTGATTTTAAATGATCTATCCTTACCTGTATCTGTCACTGGATATTCCAAATTTGTGGATTAAAGTATCACTCGTCTTTTATTTATATAATAAAATGTCAATATTTAAATTAAAACAAGAGTATCAAAAAAGAAGCCGTCAGTTTAAAATTGTTAATAATTCTAGTTCAATGAACAGACGAAATGCATTAAATTCGATTTGGATTATATGAGTTAGTTATTGTCGTTAAAATAAGCTCATTTACCGCTAAATGTACAGTATTCAACTTCCATAAATAACGTCATGTATTCAACGAAGTAGAAAAGCAGTAACTTTAAAATCATTTTATCTTTCAAAAAGAAATCAGTCTTAGAGATAAATAGATTACTTTTAAAACATATGGAAGAATCAAATTAAAGACACGAATCAAGATGGATAAGTTTAGTATTATGATGTGAAACAATGGAAACATGTTTTATTTTTAATAACTAGTTACTAGTTCCATAAACATTGCGTGTGCGTTGGTAATTAAGTAGGCTTCATTAAAATTACGTCAAAATGTTTCACATAATACGAACTTAAAGAAACACCGTGCTATCATTTCGAAATAGAACCTACAAACGTGTGTAAGTTAGTTGACTTAAGTAATTGTGCGCAATTGCGGTTGAGAAATATTTTTTTAATAATGCACTTATTTTACTTATCCTTGTAGATTAAATCAAATTAAACGTCAAAGCCCTTAAGATAAATCATATATGTGGTGAAATATTTTATATCTAAGTAGATACGCACGTGAAATTTCAAAATATATGCACAAATAAGGAAAATAAGAGGCTCCATAAACAAGAGAATAACCTACAAAACAAAAGTTACAGTATTAAAACATATGTAAGTATTAATGTAATAAATAATAACCACAGAAAATATATTGGTATTAGAAACGTAACGCGTATTTCCACCTTTGAGAAACGTACATAATATTTTTTAAACATTCGTAGCTAATATAAGAAAAGCCACGAAAACATATTTAAGAATTTATTATAATAAAAATATTAAATAAACTCGGACAGTTTATTTAAAGATCGACGAGAGCAAAAATATTATTAATACAGTGTGTTGTAAAAAAATATTTTGACACATTATAAGTAAGTACCACTCACATAATTCACACGTGTTAAGTACGTCTAATGGGGATACTGAAATTATAAATTAAGATATAAGAAAATGAAGATCGATAGTAGGTACCCCTAATCAGAAACAATTGTGACATGCGTGAAGCCCGGCTATAGATTCGGGACGATATATTATGGTGTCAGAGGTGAGAGTCGACATCGTAATTGAATCACATTCGTATAGCGTATAATCCGCAATCCCGCGATGGATGGCACAAGTTGGATGGGTTCCTCCAACAATCGCATGACCTTACAGCTCGGCTGATTGATTGCCACACTGGATCACGAAGGAAGGAGATGAATACGTACAATCCTTTGAAAATGTGAAACGCGTAAAATAACAGTGATCCAACTCCACAATTTTGGCGCACAAAACACGCGCTGTTTGCACACGCCGCACGAGTAATAATAATTAATAAGCCAGTTCAAAAATGTTTTGAGCTGGGCTGCAAAAAGGCTGGGGTGGAAATCCAGCCTGTCTGCAAACATTTGGACGTACTCAAAACATTGTTGAACTAACTAACTAGTATAAGAAGTAAAAAAAATGGAAAATTGTTTTCAGGCGTTGCCTAGTAGGTTGATTGGTTCAGCCGGATGAATCTCACCCACATGATTAAGGTTTCGGCTCTTTTACATCACAAAAGTCAACAGATGGAAGAGTTGAGAAAATGTGGATGTTTAAACATAGTCAGAATGGTGAATGTTACACAGTGTGTAAAGTGGCGATATAAACCAGCCAATGACAGGTCATGAGTCCTGCAAATGCCTAGACTTCCATATCCCCTTCTCAAAATGTTTTCCCTCGCTGTTGCAACAAATTTAGTTCGAAATGGGATATTGATTTATTTATCTATTTATGCACTTTCATTTTGACTTAATTCTAAATTTTCGTGTCCCGACTTGCTAGAAAGCTCCGTGTTAAGTCAAGAATCTTGTACACATTAAGTTTAATCATTTGCATACATAAATATGAATATAAATGTCATGACACACACATATATTTTAAAAATACATACTAAAATCAATACATATTTTTTGATAAGGTAATACGGAATTCTAGACATTTGCAGGGTTTGTGACTAGTAATCGACTATGTCAGATATGTCATTACCAATTCCACCTATATTAGTACAAGCATATGTTATTTTTGGATTTTGACATTCACCATTCAGCCTTTATTAGAACATGCATAATTCTTTAATATGACTAAATTATGGGGTCGTTTTATTTATTTTGACATTCACCGTTGGGCCCATGCACGTTTCTTCAAAATGACCAATTTATGTTTGTCGTTTTTTGTACCTCATTCTAGACACTATTCAATTAAGAAAACAAACAAAAAAAACTTAATATTTTTTTATCCATATTATTAAAAAAATAATTGACTGTACTTAAAACACTCCTGAAGGTAACATACAGATATGTATATTTACTTTTTATTTTAATTTTATTGTCAGTAAACTGTATCACTTTTTACATTTCAACGATTCCTGGTTGCGTCACTATTAAATGTGAAATATATCAACTAATGTTTTTAATAAATAAATAAAATACTTCGTTTCGTTTTCTGTATCAGTTTAAAAACCACTGACTTTTTAAATATTTCCTTGAATAGAGCACTGTTGCTCAGAACGGAAAATGAATCATGTAAACAGTTCAGTATAACAGTGAAACAAAAAAATTAAGCAAGTCGCTCTTTTATTAATTTTATTAAAGATTAATCCTGAATAGGACACATATTTTGTGTTACGTCTTGCAAACCTAATAAAACATGTTATTTTTAAAGATAATAAACCTATTGCATTCTAAAAAGCGGAGTGGAAAATTGATCTACCAAAATACAACACTCTTTTGACATAGGACTTATTATGAAAGATTAAATATTGGAGGTATTTGTTCTATTTTCCTGACAAAATTAAAAATGTTTAAAAATAAATAGTATCAAACTCGGGTTTATTTTTTTACTCCTAACTTAACTCACAACCATAGAATTTATTTGCAGATAAAGCATAGATGCAGTTTTACATTACCGATTATTTTCAGAATTTTATTTACAAACATTTTCAATAAATAATTTTTAGTGGAGTTCGACCATGTTCTTTTCGTGCATCTTTACTCAGATTTTTTTGCATTTCAATTTTCGAAGATTAATTAACACATAATTAGAAGAATCATAATCCGATGTAATATATTTCTTAAACACTAAAATGCCATTTATCAACGCTTGGGCATCAATAAAATCTACTCTCTCCAACTATTAATGCGATAAAGATCATCGTTTAGATTGAATCTTCACTAAATATATAAAATGTTGCGAACAAATAGTAAATCTATACCGAAAAATATTTTGTCATTTTTTCCAAGATATTATTATTAAAATTATGTGATGTATCCTGATACCTCACATCTGAGATCTAATGAAAATAATAACAGTAATACTATTAGTGATATATTTGCAGTATTTATTTAGCGTATTTACGACCCAAGCCAATGAGGAAGTTCAGTGTTTTTTTATATTTGTTAATAGACTATAAAACTAAGCCAATTTTATTTTTATACATCGTATTATCAGCGCTATGATTTTTCAAAGTTTTGTAAACCGGATATCCTTCGCAGCTCTCTTATCATTGGTTGATTCATATGAACTAGTGACGTCGCTAAAAGTAGTTCGTTTTTATTATTATATATTATTTAATATTCGTATATTTTTAAGAAAGTTTGCAGAATTGATTGCTTTAATTTTTACAGCGCGCAACAAAAAAAATATTAATATAAAACTTAACAGGCAGAACATAAATACATGTAGAAAGACAAACAAGGACGATACAATAATGGTATGCAGAAATGTACTAATAATGGTATGCAATCATTCTTCATCCTACAATGTTAGTGGCGAAGAGATCTACGAAAAACGGATCCCAAAGAACTTGAACTTGCGACGAATTGACTAAATTTTTACATACTGGACATTGGGGCGTAAAAACAAAGGTTGCTTCTTAGAAGATTTAAAAAAATGGCAAATTTTGACTTCTGGTGACACGGTTACGTAGAAAAACTTAATATTTTTTGTAATAAAAGTAATATTATACATTTAAAAACACTGAAAGTTTAGTAAACTGATAAATAAAGTATATGGAAGCAAAACACCTTATAAACTCTCGGGGAGCTATGGCTAGAAAAATTGCATAAATCCGTATCTTCTGATACGTATTTGATTACCGCTGAGATCACAATAATAAAAGCAGAATTATATAGGTTTAAGGTTTTACATATTTTAGTTGAGTTTGTTGAAATACTACTTTTTAAAAATTACCAGAGGGTATAAAATAATGTATTAGGAAGGTACATCTGCAATAAGTAACGACAATATTTATTTCAGAAAAATAGTAGATGTTCCATAATAAGTTAATCGAGTCTTAGGTAGTTTTACCATAACGAGATTTACGTTTTATTTTAGATCAAACTGGCCTCATATTCCATTTAGTTCACAGAATTGTGAATCAAAAGAGGGACCTTGGAAACATTTGCGCATACCTATATAGTTTTGCAAAATAATAACTGTTTCACTGAAAAATATAAGTACGGAATTCGAGATCATTGTTTCGATCATTATTTGTTGAAGGGGTGTCGATTGCACAAAGGCTTACATTACAAAGATAACAGATGGTGAGCAAGCAGCGCGGGAATACAAATCCGATGAAATAAATTGATAAAACAACGGGTTTGTAAGACAATAAGATGCAGTAAGGATTAGGATCGATATAGAAGGCGAGGCGGTTTTTTGCGGACGTTATAATGTTTCATACATAACTGTAGTCGAGAATAAAAGTCTCTGACACGATTGATTCCATTTAATACGGCACTAATCCTCTTCAAAGCATCCATAATCACCAGTATAGCCTCTATCTTCCCTCGCTTGTCATCACGCGGTAGATTTGTTCTGTTTTCCATTAAGGGATGTTGGTACAATGCACGTCCTTGGGACGGTCTTGTGTAGTCACGACAGGCCTAAAGGATTATCCCATTAATCCCTCATTTCCCCGACGGGACGCGCCAATCGGGACGATATTAATATCCTTTTCATGACAGCGCAGTAAACGTTTGAAACAATGAAGGCGGACGTTTATATCAATGCGATTATCCCCGCAAAGACCATTATAGCGGTGCATAACGGCGCTTGAGCCCTGTGTCGGGTGTACCGACCCGATAGCTACATACTCGTACTACGTAATATTATGTATTACGCCACGACCCAACTTCTGCGTATGAAATATCTACTTCTACATACTGCACAGTTCAGTTACCGTAATACCGAGTTTCCATCTCCGAAAGATAAGCGTACCGTCGCAATTACCGACGTTTCATCATTATTAAACCGCTAGAAAAAAGATAAAAAAAACATCGTTAGCATATACACAAGTCTCTTCAAATTAAATTTAGTAGTTTATTTAGTTTAAGTACCACATAAAACTATTTACCTAATTAGTTTAAATAGTTTGATTGACTCGAAGATATAAGCGTACGCCATACAAATTATACCATAACGGAAGCTTGAGAAATAAAGAAAAACGTTAGAATGTTTACAAAGATATATTTTTGTTAACAAAACACAGAGTATGTAATTTTCAGGGACACGTAACACAGGGCTTGAATCAAAGCGCACAAAACTTACCGAGTGAATAATCGAGCGAATGATCAATTTATGAAGGAAACTAAGTAAATTGAAAAATGGAATAACATAAAATCAGATTATTTTCTATTCAAACAAATAAAAAAATAAATCCAGAAATTATCAGGTAAACAGGAAAACGCTGAAAAGCGGATGTTTTTCTTTTCATTACAGTATTTTTTTTATCAATTTGACATACGTCAAAGCAAAAAAGCAGTGAAAACAGCCGCAACAATGGCTAATATGTCCCGAGTGGGTCCCGTTACGCGGTCGATTTGTGCGAGGTTAACAAACATGTACCGTACAATATGCGATACATAACAATGGTCGGCGGCGTGCCTTATCCCCCTAATACTGGGCTATTAAGAGTCTTTAACATAATAAACTGAAAGTTCTCTGGTGGAATCATAAAAATGAACCTTTAAAAAAAAAAATTAAACAAAACAAGTTTAACGCAGAAAATTCCTAGCTAGTAAGGATCAGAAAAGAAACCTACATCATCTAACTGCAAAATACATAAAACAAATACATTGCAAACACAATAAAAAATTGATTCAGGCGGGTTGTGGTGCCGTTGGAATAATCGCGGAAGCATTTTATACTGACGAATGAAAAAAGTTATATGATATAACATGGGTATAATTAATCAGAAATTCATATTTGATGCGACGCAATGTAGACATTTATTGAATAGTTTGTTTTTACTTTAATTTGCACCGAACGACAAAGAACGCACTAATCTGGCAAACGAAACGTTTTCTAAGCTAGAATTAAATACCGATTCATGTCAAACAATACGTTGGATGAATGATAAATTTGCTATTTACTCAGCCGAGAATCGAGCCAGTGCAAACTTCACACGTCAATAGAAGCGTACAATGGTAAATATCTCTCGAAAAGGTCATCGCACGCCCCTGGTATATGTAAGTATATAGTTGCCCTTCGCCGTCTGCAATGTACGAGGGGTGGAACATTTGTACTGTCGGCTTCGCTGCTTCTGTCATTGATGGAGCTTTATTTGCCCGCGATAAGTTAGCGAGTCGGCCGGCCACTATACCAGTATAATATATATATATACCGTGTAGTAAGGCTGCGTCGTTTGTACTCAACGTTATTATTATGACCGTTTCCCGATTACATGCATTTGTCGACTGCATGTTTTTTGGTAAATAGATTGGTTGACAGTTGATAGGTCTTGACAAGGATGATGCCGGGTTTGGAATACGATGATGCCGGGTTTTAAATACGTTGATGCCAGGTCTTAAATACGGTGATTCTGGAAATATAATGTATTTATGAAGTGTAGTTTTCTTTTGGGCTTATAGTTTTGATTTTTTTTTATAAATGTCTAAACCGGGGAGTCCATGAACGTAAAAAAGTTGCTCTGTGATAACTTTTACAGAATAGACGGTGAAGGGGTGGCGATGGCTCAGGTTTGCCCTTAGGTAATAACCTAATAGTCACCCATACGGAGAAAAACAATTATATGATTGTTTACCACGAAGTTAGCTACACATTACAACAATACAACGGGTCGTAGGTACTTAAGTTGAGAATTTCTAGCCAAAACCGAAAATGTTCGTTACAAGTTTGTTGTTAAAAAAAAATCAAACCAAAATTTGAAATGCTTTTGTTTTATGCAATAGAGCTGAAGGGCTTCTTATTTTTATTTATTTTAACACATTATACACAAATACATATAAGGGCGGGCATATCGCTTTAATGATATTTTATCCTATCTACCCAAACCGTTCAGTTTGAGAAAATCACAAGTACATGGACATATTTAATCTTACAATTTTAGACAAAAATTAAAATCAAAGATTAAGAAAATAAAAATACAAAAAAATATAACACTATACTATGAAGAGTGGAGAGGGGGTGGGAAGGAAATAATAAGGATAAAGGAATAAATTAAAAATTTATATTGTGACATTTTAATATTGACTTAAATGTAAATAAAGAAGGGCGTCTCTAACATTAGTGGGTAGATTATTCCACAATCAAGCAGCTACTACTGTGAAAGAGGAGGCAAGAAAATGAGAGCGATGAAAGGGTATTAAAAGGGTTCTCTCGTCACTAGAACGAAGAGATAGTTCGTGTTGTGATAGAGGTTGGAAGAGCTCACTCACATAAACATGCGAAGTGGGATTGTTTAAAATATTGTGAAGAAGTGATGGAATGTGAATGTTTCTTCTATGCCTGATAATGAGCCAGTGTAGTTGCGTGCTATATTCGATTGTGGGGTCGAATTTTCGAAGATCAAAGATATATCGTGTACAAAAATTCTGATATCGTTTTAACTTATCAAGTAATTCAGAGTTATCATCTGGATAGGATACATCCGCATAGTCAAGAAGTGGAAGAAGTAAGCTCGGGACTAATTTTTGCTTAACATTAATTGACAAGAAATTCTGTAATATTTTAAGTGAGTGCAAACTGCTATAAAGTTTACTACTATCTTCGTTAACCTGATCGTGCCACCCTAAATGCTTATGAATGATAATACCTCAGTTTTTGACTGAAGTCCTAAATGAAATATCTGTGCCATCTTTTTTGAAAAGAGGAAGTGCCGAAAAATTTACTTTTGAATACATTTTTTACTACCAACAAGTACAATTTGGGTTTATGTTGGATTGATGAGAAGTCCATATTTTTTTGTTCATAAAGAGATATGCTCGAGTGCAAGTGACATTACTTTATATGTTTCAACAATGTCAACGGGTTCGAAATGAATATACAATTGCAAATCATCGGCATATAAATGGTACGAACAGAGAAGGTTTTTTTATTATTGGATTGATAAAAAGGGAAAATAAAAGTGGAGAAAGTACTCCCCCTTGTGGCACACCGGCGGTAAGATCAATCCAATATGAAAAGACATCTGCCATTTTAACGCATTGTTGACGGCCACGTAAATATGTTGAAAACCAATTTATCTTGGATGGAGATAGATTTAAGGACTTAAGTCTAGCGAGAAGCGGGTCTTCTCTAAAGAATTATTACTTCGAGGGTTTGCCTGATTTAATGAACTAACATACCCTATCGCCGTCAGAATTGGGGAAAATTAGATAGAGGGTGAAAGACAAATTTACTATAGTATATACTGAGATGCATTGACGGAGATAGGGACATTGAAAGCAGTAAATGTAAATTCTAAATAACGCGAATCTTTCATAAACAAAGAACTATTTTTTTTAATTTAACAAGCAATTAACTGTTCATTGAAGCCTTAAATTTGTTTTTGTTATGATCGGATCTGAAAAGAGACCACAAGACCTCTAAAACGTATCCAAGTTAAGTCGTCGGGGCTTTCAATGTAGACTGCATGGGAAGGAGATGGCAGAAATAATTCACCGATCGTTTTCCAGGATTTTCTATATCGTATCGTTAGGCTAATGCGTGTCGGGAATCTGCAGTACGGAGATAGAATCAAAATAGCTAGTACTAAAATGAGTAATTACACTGGTGCATAGCTAATTATTTTTATTTTGTAACTGGTTTAGTACGAATTAAAATACATGTTAACTAAGTTTTCAACTAATTTAATATCTCAAGAGGGTTTGGGTAGGTAAGTGATTTTAGCAATAACTCGACTATGTTTCAATAAGAACGAAATTTGATTAATTGTGTATGGATTGAAAACTGAATTTGCATTTAATCTTGCACAAGAATATTAAAAATATAGGCAAGCAAATATTAAAAAAAAAAAAAATTTTACAATTAATAAACACAAATGTAATTTGGAGCAGGAAAGTTAGTCTTAGGCCCTTAAGTAAATTTAGAAGAAAATTGAAATACAGAGAATGCTTACAAAATATGTATTGTTTATTCATATGACCTACACGTTTTTATACTTTTAAGTCTTAACTTCAAGTAAATTTGATATTTAAAAAAAAAAAAAAAAAACTTTTTACACACTATTTCATAAGTGAACATTTTGAGTCCGTTGTTCAAAAGCCGAAATTTTGAAATTTGAAAAACACGATGTCATAAAATAAAACATTATTTTAATATTCGTAAGTTATGTATTGGATCCCATGGGTTCCGTTGGTTAATTATTTAAAAATATTATTAAATGCAAAAAATAGGTTATACATAAATAAATCTATATTTATCTGAGCAGTGAACAATTCCAACTCAATAAAAGATATTGCTATGCAAACAAAGGATACAAAGTGTGGCAAAAAAATCGATACTCTCCCAATATAGCGCGATAGTGTATTCGAGATAGGAAAATCTCTTTAACAAATCTGAACCGCAATATGGAGTATAAAAATGATATTAATTTTATGGACGAAAGCGAATGCGGAGTGTAGCACATGATAAGTTCGGATAAGTGGCGTTGAATTGGCTATCACTTATCACTCAAGCGGCCACCTGTCAATAAAATCAATACGGCAACAGATTGAGGATTTGGTTACGTAACAAATAGCTTTGCGGAATAATTATATTATTAATCTAACGTAAACTAATTTAAATGCGAAAAAAACAAGGAATATTGATAGAGGCAATAATCAAATAACAATGATAAATAATTGCAATCGGAAATGATATTATTATTTTTGTAATTTTAAACTGAGTTAAATAAAGAAACATAATATTTTATTTGTATGCATTTATAAGATTATATGTTAATTCAAATAACGTTAAAAAAAAGATTCTTAACTTGATACGCGAAGTAGGATTTCTGAAAACCAGTTTCTCTGAATTGTAAAAATGTGAAAACTGTATTTGAATTTTTTTAAATGACGTACACTATCGGTTTTCACACCTTTTAATCAGATAAACTACATAAATACAAAGTCTCAAAACACGTTTATTTCAGGATATAATCGTAAAAAAGTGATTATTCAAATTTATTGACATGTAGGTACATATTTTTATTAGACGTGAATAGATCATAAACTAGTCATCCCATCAAAGAAGCGAGTCAATACGAAGAATGCGTACGAGTTTATAAATAAATATTTAAAAGAATATATTATTAAGAAAAGTCAGACTTATGAGCGAATACTATTTAAAAATATTTGATTGGTTTTTTGAAGTAAAAAGTTTAACAGCTTTGAAAGCGAAAATAAAACCAACATGTTAGAAAATTTAAAAACTAAATAAACTTTTGCCAACACATATTTAGAAATTGCACAACTTCAAATTATAAACTAAAACACCTGAAAAAATAATGTATTGCTTATTAAGCTAACATTAAGTTATTATAAGTTTTTCCCAAACATTTTATGAAAACTATATACCAACAGCATACATTATGACGGTTGTGGAAAACAAATTATATTTGCGACTAAAGGGTAAAATTTTCTTCATTGGATAAATAAAAAAATCAGTTTTATGGTGTAATAGATTATCATTAAAAATTCTGTCGTAATAAAAAATTGATTTTATCAATTTATTATTTCTGCTTTGAAAATATCAAAATAATATTTTGTACGAAAGAGATATTTTTTTTTTTTTAATAATTGACAATATTGTTTCTATGGGTAGTGATTAGTTCAACTACCATATACAGTTGAATTATATTAAATCTAAGCTACGAAGAAGTTTTAATTAATCTATTCAGATATAACAGAAGGCCAGGAGGCCCAAATACAATGGTGAATTACAGCACAAAATACCCAGGCTCGAGAAAATTCGCAATTAATATTTGTGTTCTCACCACGCATCGAACCAGAAACCTTCCGAGCGTCAGTCAAATAAATATTTGGTGGCAACTTATTCAAAAACAGCAGGTAGAGTTCATCATCCATGTCCGCTCCCTAGTTGGAGCTTATCGTGTCCATAAAGAGCCTCCATGCGTCTCTGTCAGCTGCCAGCTCTTGTGTATCCTTCAAAGTCTGATTTGCGACCCGTAGTTCCGATATGAACTGCAGACGACCAGTCAGCAGTGGACATCCAGGACGTCGAAAACCTGTTGCCTTGTAAAGAAGACAAGAGTGGTTAAGGCTCTCATGAGGCGTCCTCAGTACATGGCCGAGCCAAACGTATCGCCTCCGCTTGATAACAGTTGTTACCGTAAGTTGTTGCGTCAGTTCTCTTACTTCTTCCTTTGGGAAGTGTTTAGTAAATGATAATTAATACACTGTACAAAAAGCATGACATTTGTTTTAGAAATTAGTGAGCATTCTCGTATGTTTGCATCAGCTTTAACTCCTAGAAAAATGAAAAGTTTTTTTATTTTTTTTTATTGAAATAAACGGCACTTAGTGCCTTTTACATATAAGTTGCATAAAATAAAATACATACATGTAAGTGAAATAAGTAAAATATAGTATTTAAAAGAAATTATAATTATTATTAATTATTATTATTAAAATAAAAGACGAGTGTTACTTTAATCCAAAAAATTGGAATATCCAGTGATCGGTTTTATCACTTTCGCGACATCTTCGAGACTGGCGACTTTGTTTTTCAGAATTCATAATTGACAAAAATCACACTCACGAAGGATGGGAAACTAAAAATAAAATACTTAAACTCGTTAAAATAGCAAAATATCAACTTATTATTTAACCCGAAAAAATGTTGATAATGATCCTTAAGATAAAAATAACTTTATTTCATTTACTTTCACATAATTTTGAATTCTCTATCCTTACCTCTGTTTTGTATAAATACATTGAAATGCTTGATAAAGATACCAGTCTCAAAGATGTCGCGAAAGCGATAAAACCGGTCACTGGATATTCCAAATTTGTGGATTAAAGTATCACTCGTCTTTTATTTATATAATAAATTACAATGAACTTCCATCAAGAGTTTTCACTAACAAACTAATTATTAACAAATTAATTTATCGAAACAGCAATAATAAAAATAAAATAAAGAATTTATTTGTGCTTACATTTGTTGCCTGTTTTTATGGCAGAACCTTAAAAACGATTCGATTAGATGGATAGGAGTAGATTTGAGATTTAGCGTTCTGTTAGCGGAAAACACGCGTCCAAGTAAGGTTGAAGATGCATGTTAAGTGTAAAGGCGGTAGCAGTGAGAAGCGGAGAATATGTATGTATGGACGGGCGGCAAATCGCCTATCGGGTGACACAAAGCGCCCGTACGCTCCGAATGGAAATATTAACGCTGCTTCTCACCACTCACCACTCGCGCTCGTGGATACCGCCGAACGTGACACGGGGTCACCTACGCTACAGCCCTCGCGCCTCGCCTCAGTTCTCACCTGTCCGCTGTCACAGCTTACCACAGAAAGTAAGATCGTTTGAATAAGAGAGTAAACATGCTGGTATAACGGACACGGTCAGATGATTTTGTCATGTGGACATAATATGAAGTAATAATAGAAATATGTACACGTTGATTTTGAAAGGTTTGTTTAAATTATTGCCAAAATTTGGTCGTAACAATTTGGAATATTGCTGGAAAACATTTTCAAATCCCATTACAATTAACTGCCAAAATAACAAAGAAAAACGTAAATCCTAAATAGCAAGTACACGTCAAATACAGGGCGGGCATATTGCCTTAATACATTTTTTCCTACCTATCCAAACCGTTCGATTTGAGAAAATACATGTTTATCAACATAATAAAATTAACCCTAAAAAGATTTGCTAAAAATCTCCCTACATTCTTTCATGTTGCATTAATCCTTTTCATACAGGTATTTGATAACAAAAAAATAACATCTATTTTCCATATTAAAAAAATATACAAATCAACTAATTTTTCTATGAGGTTATGTTGACAAGTGCCCAAGTTTATTTTATGACGTGTAAGGTCTATTTATTTCGACCACTACATACAGCTAAAGCCATCTACAGGAAAACGGCGGAAGCAAAGTTGAGGCCCATTTTATTAAAATACGACTTCATTATTAAACGACGGAAAAAAAGGAGAAATATATAAATTCATGTATTCTTCATAGACGTGGGTAAGACCCTGTCACCAAGAGGATACGTGTCACTTGATTTGCATCACTAAAGTGACCGCATCTTTTAAGTAGTTCAATTGAACGAATGTATCTTTTGCTCATTCGGCTCATTTAGGTCATCACATCTCCGCATCTTTCGCATCATCGTATCATTTGTGTCTTAATATCTTTCGTGTCTTTCATTCTGTAGTTCGCTTGAGCCAAATGCGCAAACTTCATGTGCTATTCCTTTGCGGGCGGCACCGACACAGACACGGTGCGCGGGAGATCTCGTGCGATCTCATTCAGTGAATGAACTACTACTACCATCACGCCATTTCTCCGTAGGGGTAGGCAGAGAGAATGGACCGCCACACACGTCTATCCTGGCATACAATCCTAGCCTCTTCCACATTCATACATCTTGTCATACATGCCCTTCGGTTCTCTCTGCTTTTGACATGACCAGACTTAAGACTTTGGTTTATATGATCATGCCACGTCTTCCTTGGTCGTCCTCGTCTCACGTTGCCGTTCATTTTCGCCATATATACTTGTTTTACCATTCTTTCGTCGTCCATTCGTTCTACGTGACCAAACCATCTCAGAGACCCTTTCCTAATCTTATCAATTATACTTGACTCAGATTTACACTCTCGCCTGATTTCATCATTCGTAACCCTGTCATACATTGATTTCTCACACATTCATCTAAGAGATCGCATTTAAACCGCGATGAATGAACTAACTGAGCTATAGATCCAAAAGACACAAATATATAAGACACAAATGACACGATGATCCATTTACTTCAGCCCTCTTTTCGTTCGCGAACTAACTGACCGTGATAAAGAAAACATATCTCTAGTTCAATGTTTCCGACCTAATCAGTATGGCAGGGTCGATCGCGAACGACACACCTCAGAAAAAATAAATTGATAACATTTACTTTCTTTTAAATAGAAATAATGTCCATAGGTATTATTTGTCAGGATTTAGAAAATAAAAACTCGTGACATTTCTCGCCTCAGTTATGTTTGATTATTATAGCATTATACATATATATTAGGTGGGTACTGTTCCACCAAATTACGTTACGCATCAATATTAACTCTTCAAATTGTAACACTTCGTTTTATATGGTCAGTGAATAAAAACAATTCCAAACACACAACACGCAAACTGTACGATACGACAAAGAAAATTAATTAATATTCAGCCGTTTGCGATGGTATATTTAAGATAGACAAAGAAAATTCTCAGAGGAAAACGACAAAGGTGTTCACGGTCAAGATATTTCTATAAAGGATGCGTCAGACGACGGAACTAGGGGCGTGTGAAATTGGAAGAAAGACGTATTAAAATTAATAGGAAACATAATATATGTATGTCACCAAGCAAAAAATACACAACTCCACCTTATTATGAAAAAAGTATTAAGTGACAAAGCCTTGATGTAATGATGTAAAATGATAAAAATAAAGTAAGTTTGATGTGCAGTTAGCACAAAAGTCTATTCTGAACTAAAAAAAATACGACTTTAAAAAAACTGATTTAATTTTATCACAAATTAAAACATCAATATCCGAAGTGTAAAATGTTTAACTGCATTATTTAAGCGAACAAAATGTTAGGTATATAAAAAAAAATTAAAACATTTAACAACAAAGATAAAGATCATTTTATATATTGTAATATCTAGGCATTTACAGGGTTTACTTTCAGGCGTTGCTAAATATGCACGTGACATAATTCAGCCACATGGATTTTACCGACACCAATAAAGGTTTTGATTCTTTAACTTCACAAAAATTAACAGATGGAAGTATTGAAGACATATAATGTTCTAACGTAGGTAGAATAGTGAAATTTACACAGTCAGCCACGTGAACCAGCCAATGACAGCTCATAAGTTTTGTAAATACCTAAAATTAATATTCCCTCATTTAAAATGTTATTCATCTTTGTTGTGACGTGTTAATAACTCCCTATTAGGTGAACTCAAGTTCTTGTCTACAGTTAGTTTGACAAACTGAAACCATTTTTAAATTAAAATAAAAGTTACAAAGTTATATCAAAATTTTAAGCTTCCATGCATAAAAACAAATATCGTCAAGTTTACGATTCATCATAATTCCCATTTCGCACCTTATGGTGTATATAACACTGCTTTTGCACACTAACTGCGGCGCATTTTAAACATTCTTATATCTAGAAGCTAAAATGATCGATCTTAGGCTTCCAGGGCCCCGATTACAGTGGGAAGTTAACATTTATCTTCAATATTAGCTACAAAGTAAAATTAAGTTTTCCGCATGAAAAGCAAAATATGCATACAAATTTTTCTTCTGCCATGCCATCCAATAACATGTATTCACTTCATTATACTAAAATAAAGTGACGACGGTTTAAACTATATTAAAAAATATATATACACTATAAATTAAAATAAAAGAAATATGGACAAAACAAGGAGATAGTGGGAAGGAAAAAAAGGAAATTGATGAGGAGTGGTGGAGGATGAATAAAGAAAAGTAGGAGCGGAAAATTGCATCTGATTTGATGACGAGAAATAAAGAGAATTGTGAAATATTCTAGTGTAAAACACCTTTTTAAATCAATATTTCATTTCAACTATGTTGAAGCCTCGAAGGTGGGCAAACGCGCTGACGCGCGCACGACGCGGCGAAGTTTGGGATTACGTATGTACAGTACGAATTTTGTTGATAGGGCCTTCGTGACAAGTAACAGGTTTTATTTTCACAGAACTGGTTGTTTTTCTTTTACACAAAATTAAAACATAAATATTCATAAAAATCGAATGACTTTAAGTGCATTCAAAATTTCAATTGAAAACATTGTAAGAGAAAATAGCTCTTGCGCAAATATGGATTTGAGGAGTGTTAGAATCGTCGTGAGTGAAATCAAAGAAGGTACACACACCAATAGGAAACGGTTCAATTATAGTGTAACGGCTGAAGAAAAACGTGCAGGCAGTGTGTGAAAGAAAAATCAATAATAATCTTCTATACAAGACACAAGGTAAACCCCAAATCGCCTTGTCACCAAATGCTAATGAAAACGTTAGGGTAATAGGTCGGAAAAAAATACAATAGCGAATTGGTGTCTCCGATATTTGCTTTGTTCCGAGATATTCTAGACTAAGCTACGAGTATAATACCCCTGTGCAGAAATACGAGCGACGCAAAACTTTAGCTTGGAAAAAGTATTAGATAGTGAGTAAATTTTATATTATGAATTGTTTCAGCATTTATTTTATAGAAAAACATTTTAATTTATTTAAAATAAAACATTTTGTATTTTTTTTACCACATACGAGTAAGTAACACTGTTAGTTTCGGGTATTCTGAATTACCCACCCATCCATCAGGTGTAAATATAAACTAAACTAACGTAAATATAAACTAAAGAACGTTCTTTTGAGTTTAATTTCAAAGATTAATTGAATTACGTATCAATAAATTTAATTTAATTATTTGAAGCTTTCAATCAAATAAACGATTTTTTTAGTCAAACTTTTTCGCGGGCGTCTGTCGAAGCTTTTACCAACTCTGCGAATAGGTTGACGGATTCAACCTACCAAGAAAACGCATATTAACCGTGTTTATTATTATTATATTCGTCAAATTTTTGTATCAAACCAAGGTCATAGACATTATTTAGAATGAGGTTGGAATTCGTATTGTTAATTTATCGGACGCAATATAAAAAGCGCATTTCACGATATAGATATAAAAAGTTACAAATGAGATAGAAAATTAATAAAATGACAAAGAAAGTTGCGCCGAATATAGCAGAGGCAGTCGTGAGTCATTTGGCGATGAATTGAACTCGGTTTAGTGTATAGTAAAAAACGGGGAAAGAAGCATTAAGTGTACCGTGTAACACGATACAAAAAGAGCTTTGTGTACCAAAGGATAAAGAAAACGTTACCCGTTTAATGTGTGTGCAAACAGAGGCATGACTTTAGAACGAGGCGCTAAAGCGGAGCGTCAAGGCCTAGTATTGTCGTGTGTACGGGGAACGGACTCGGGAAATAATTATATTGAGAAAGTAGTAAGCGGATCTTATTGCCCTAAAATCCATAAATTAACGAATAATTATGCAGCGTGTTCTTTTCAGCTGAACGTTACGGACAGCATTGCATGTTCCATCGTCTGGGCTAATGTAATTTTTAATGTTTTAACATTAAAACGGAAGCTCAAATGACCACTGTTAATCAGTACAAATATGGCACATTAAAAAGTCAACTAACCGAGGTGATGGACGCTGCAGTAGATTCTAAAACATCGCGCGTCGATAAAAAGGGCAAACAATACACGGCATAATAACCCAGAAAATCAAAAATATCCGCAAGGCCATTTAAATTTGGGAACTTTTAAGTCTCGGCATCATTTTCCAAACGAAGCATCGAATCAACATCGGATAGGTGAGCGCGGAGTAGCTCGCGTGCCGCGCAGCATTTGGCCAAAGTTTGTGTATTTTATACGCAATAGAAGGAAGGCAATAATGGCGACTTCAGTATCATGTTCGGAGATAAGAAATATTTCATTGCGGTTCGAGCTGCGAGCGATATGTTTACCAAAGTCGAAACATCATTTACAAATGGCTCCATTAAGAAATAAATACATACATACAATAACTACCGACCTTTTTAATTACAACCCTGATTTAATTTCTAATTCAATTTTGATTGCAATAATAATTATAATTAACTGTGTTTTGAAACCTTCTAACCGTATTTTAATTCACAAACCATCTTGAAATGAATGCGTGCATTTTTATTTTGCTGAAAGATTTCTAGAACGCTGCTAGCGCCATCTGGGGAAGTTAACGTTTATCTACAAAGTACGAGTAAAATTAAGTTTTCTGTATGAAAAATATAATATACGTACAATTTATCTTACGTGTTCAATTACAGTTTACCGAGGAAGATGCTTTAAATTTTCATACAAATATACACATTTTCGTACATAAATATCGATTTTACTGTATGGACAGCCGAAAACAACTCTGTTAACATACGATTGTAATTGCCCCCAGGTAACAAGAATATTCGAAATTAGTCTTTTTTCTCAGTTTTTTTTTTATTTTTTTAAATTACATGTAAAAAAATACATATAGGTACTAAAAACCAATTAATAAATTAAATATTCATTTGAGTAAAAATTAGTATTTCTAGTCATGTGATTTCCTCAAATATTTCAATCTGGCGGCCATTTTAAATGAAACATACCTTGTTAGAAAATAGGGATAAATGCAACGTACTTCGATCATATATTACGTAAAGGTAAGGTGAACGGTCTTATGCTTTTGGTAAATGACACTTTGAGGCTTCTAGAAAGAAAATACACTTTAAAAACATATGAGTATTTTATGTCGATCCTGCCAGAAATCAACCAAAGAACTTAAGCATGATAGGAGCGCGCGCTAACCACTACGAGGCCAACTTATACCCACTCGATTATCTTTTATTATATTTTCCCCTGAGAGTGGCCATCGAGTCGAAAATACTGGTTCTGGTTCTATTTCACACAAAGAACCAACTGTATTCCATATCCATCTGATCACGAACACAAGACCACAATCAATATTTTTTCGTTAGTTAAGTTCTTAACGGTCAATATAACAATGACGTTTTTCATTGTCCAACTCGTGGTAAAAGGTCAGCGCGTTCGCCTACCGTGCAAGAGATCTCGGGTTCGATTCCCGACAAAGTTGACATGAAATATTGCTATTATTACATTAGGAAATTCCACAGTCCCTGGGCCCCGATAATAATGGAAAGTTAACATTTATCTTCAATTTTATCTACAAAGCAAAATTTAGTTTTCTTTAAGAAAAGCAGAATATGCATACATTTTTTTCTTCTAAACATATTCCATTATATTATATTATACAACATTCCGCTTTTCGTACAAAAAACTTAATTTTACTTTGCAAATAAAATTGAAGATAAATGTTAACTTCCCATTGTAATCAAGGCCCTGGACTAGTACCTGAAACGTAAGACTAATCATTTTACCTCAATGAAACAGAAACAGTTTTTTTATTTAATCATTTTATTTTACGTAATGGTTTTTTTTTCTATATACGGCATTCATTTTCATCCTTTGATTGATGTCCCTAGTTATAATACACACACATATCGAAGTTTTACTGACATACAATAAGTCATTGAAACAAGTTTCGAGATAATCGCATTTAAAGCTTTTTATTCTTTCAACTCACAATTTTCTTTTATTTTAATTTATTTAAAGCTTTGAAAGAGTTATTTTAAAAAAACATCTTGCACCTGTATTTAAAAAATATTTGAAATATAATGCATTCTGTCAGTATAGCCTCGATTTACATGTATCCTGCGGTAGGTGTTCTAATGGAGTGCCTTATGCACCACTAGGTGGGGAAAGAGAATGATGATGATTTCATTGTGTTAAGTGACTCGAAGACAACATAGCCCTGTACCTGGCTGACGAGTAACGGATGAAGAGGACCCTGCAGGCATCCATCACACGGGTGGGGGGGAGATTGCCAGTCGTCACGGGAGGAAAGCTAATCAAGGCTGGCACGGGCAGGTGAGAGCCAAATGGTGTAAGACCGCGCACGGGTAATTGCGCCCCATAAAACTATGACAGGGTAAAAAATTCCGACGGGGATCAACTTGTCGCCGTAAATTGTTGCACTCGGGCAGAACATCGCAAATAATAAGGGGAAATAGTATTATTAAATGAAGAACGCTTTTCTTTGGCTCTCCATGCTCGTCGCGGTAACGGGAGGATACATACAAAATATAAGGATCATTCACAACACGCTTTAATTAAATCAAAATTGGAGTAAACACGTCGCGATGTTGACCCAAAGGCTACATTAATCTGATTAAATAAATGTGTAAGATAGAAACGTTAATTGGAAAAACGGAAATAAGCACAGATTTACCGTACATAATAAAATAAGATTTTTTTGATATTTTTACGTTATTTTTAAGTTTCTGCGTTTTTAATATTTATTTAATAGAAAACCGTGAATGCCTCAAAATATTGATAGTAAAATTAAATTTTGACAAAAACATTTCAATCTTTCCGTGGAAATTCATTGTAATTAACAATAAAAAAAGAGGATGACACTTTAATCAACTTTGTGCGATAGACCAATATAAACAGTTTCATTCCTCTGACTGGTACGGTTTTTAAGAAGTTTACCTTAAATATCATACCGGTCAGAGAATGTCGCGAGGACGAAGAAACCGTCGAATTGAACTAAACCGTGGATTAAAGCGTCGATTTTTCTTTTTTTTTTTATTCTATCTATCAAATTTAGACAACACGTTATTTTTTCAACTTTTTTATGTGAAGATAGTATTTAATTGGCTGTGAACTCGATCTAATTTACAAGATTGTTCAAATTACGGTTAATCGTCGTGAAACAGTAGGAATTAAGTATGCATTGTACAAGTTCACATGTTTTTGTTAACGTAACGAGTTGAGGTCACAAGTTTCGCGCGCGGTAAGTAGTAGTCGAGTGGCGTACGGCACAACACGGCACACGGCACAAGGCACGCGGCGGGAACATCGCTAGATTGGTGATACTCTCATCAATTCCAGTTGTCTCCGTAACAAAGGAGGTTAGAGTTACAATAGAGCAGCACTAAGGCTCTACACAAATTGCGGCGTGCACTGCGCTAAACGAGGACTGGGAACACTTCCAATAAGGTCATGCGAATAGAAAATATCAATTCCGAGAAACTTGTATATGTCACCGAGCTAAATGCAGCAATCTCACGTTAGCAAACATTATAAATTCTACGAGACAGTACAAAACACGTAAATTTTGAAAAAATCATTCACGAAAGGGCAATACAATAAATTCTTAATTTTAATGACAATCTAGAAACCTCCCCCTCAATTTTGATTTTAGAAGAATTATATTTAAAAATGTTACATCTATTAAATTATCATTTTTGCAATCATAGTTAGGTGCTTGCTTGTGCGGCAGGTGAAGAGCAACAGTGGATCACAAACTTTTTGGTTCGTGTTCAGCTGGTGATAAAAACATGGTATGCTGAAAAATTACATAAAAATATTCCTACACTACCACTTGCCGCTATGAGACTTTATTTGTTTATTTATCGAGATACACGGCACAGGCATACATTTTAAACACATTTCGTTATTGTTTTCAAATGTGATTCCTAGGAAGACCAGTTTACATTTTAAAGAAAGAATTCGCAGTTCGGCAGTAGTTGAATCCGAAGTTCCCGTGGGAAAGGAACTTTATAGTTGCATCAGATTGCACGGGCTCGGCCTGAAAAACTTAGCTTTCAGCGGACTGGAGCAAACTTTGCCGGTGTGCACAGTTACGATATTACTCTCGCCCAATTTCGTCCGAACTCAATTAACGTTATAATTGTAACATTTGGTAGGCAAAACTACGTAGGTATGATTAACCAAATGTTCAAAATGATCGCATCGCTCAAACATTTGGGCCGGTTTCATGTTGGCTGCAGAATTATTAACAAGGAAGAACCATGCATTTTAGAGTAGGCCTCGGCGCTTCACTGGCACTGGGTCAACTGGCAATTCAAAATTTAAACTGCATACGTTCGTTCAAAAATTATGTTTTTATCATAAAATGCGACACATTTTAACACTTTTGACGCTCGTTCAGAAAATCGGATGCGGACCACTTTAACGGCCATTACGGACTAAATGTAGTTGGAGAATTTTAATGATTTCGTGTGAAAACGGTAAAACATATCAACAAAAAATAACATCGTACTGACATTAACACAAAGGGAAAAACAACCGCTCAATAATTTAAACCCGAGAACTACGAGTACTGATTTTCCTATGCTAAACAGAAACTCTGATAATTATCACAGCATGGGCTAACTCTTCGTTCTAGTAACGAGATAACCCTTCCAATACCCATTCACCGCTCTATTTTTTTTTCCTCCTCGTTCAAAGTAGTAGCTGTTCGATTATGGAAAAAGCTACCCACTAATGTCAGAGACGCGCTCTCTATATGTATATTCAAATCACGTATGAAATGTCACTTCCTGAATATTTGAGTTTTTCCTTTCTCCCCCCTGTTTTCTTCCCCTTCACCCCCTCCACTCTTTATAGTATAGTGAAGATATTCCGTCAATTTTAATTTAAATATTTTATTCAATAATGAAATTATTAATATACAAACAATATTAAATTTTGTGCAACAGAGGGAAAAACATTTTTGAGAAGCGATTATGGAAAGTCTGCATTTACAGGGCTTTTGACCTGTCGTTGGCTAGTTTAAGTGGCCACTTTGCGCACTGTGTAACATTTATCATTCGGCCTATGTTTAAATATCCACATGTCCTCAACACTTCCACCGGTTAACTTTTGTGAAGTAAAAGAGCTGAAACCTTTATCATGTGGGTGAGATTCATCCGGCTGAACCAATTCACCTACTAGGCAACGCCTGAAAGCAATTTTCCAATTTTTATACTTCTTATTTACCATTTAGTTGATTCAACAATGTTTTGAGTATGTCAAAATGTTTGCAGGGCTGGATTTCTTCCCTAGGGAGTTATTCAGATCTATTTTTTTTGCAACAAAGGGAAAACATTTTTAAGAAGAGAAGGTTTCAGCTCTTTTGTAAGTGTCATAGAAAAATATCTTCCGAATCAATTAATATGAGACGAGAACTTTAATTGGGTTGTGGTCCCGTGGCTAGTATTTCGGCATCACGGATCAGAGGTCCGAGGTTCGAACCCCACTCTACCCCAACTTGATTCCCATTTTCCAATAATAAAAAAATCGAAATATTTGGGTAAACAATAAGAACGCAAATATTTCCTTTTTCTGTTAAAAAAAAAAAAAAAACATTTTTAACAAGTTTTAATTAGTTTTTTGTCCAGATACATAAAGGATTAATATTGATTTTACAAAAAGCATTCAATCCAAACTTTCAAATAATTAAATCAATGGGGGGTTATCATTAAAAAAATGTTTTAATAATATAGTCTTGAAGAGACTCGAAATGGGGAAAGGAACGCCAAAGCGCAAGTTCTTTTTACCAATGTTTTTTTTGTAACACAAATAAAATCTCCATTAGGTAAATATACTAATATAATAAAATATTTTGGAGGCCGAAAATAGAACGTAGAGGTATTAAATATAAAAAAACCGATATACACTTTAGTCGGTTGAAATAAAATTTGAATCCTCCAAAGTCAAATCCATCCGAAGAATTGCTCCCGAAAGAGAATTTCGCCGAAGAAAACAAGCGCCGGGCGAAAATAAATATGAAAGTCAAATCATGCTCGACATACCCAGATGAGAACATAAGGGCGGTTAAAGGAGATTGTTTTCCCGAAACGAGCCGTCGATTGTCTTCGTCTAGAATAATAAGAGATTGATTCGAATATTTACACGAGAAGGGGCTGCGGCTATCCCGAAAACCAGCGCCAGCGGGAAAAGATGCGGCTATTCACAACCAGTTTCAGTTCTTAGAAAACCGAGTTCAACATTCAATTAAAACTAAACTTAATCAATATTATCTAATACGAGGGTTTCACCTGTTGATATTTAAAAAAACTGTATTTACAAAATAGATATTTGAATTCATATTATTTACGCAAATGTTTTTTATTTTACGGCCATTTTCTAAAAGTCTGTGCTAAATTGTACCAGAAAAAAAGGGGATCAGTTTTTGTTATTAAATCATTAATATTAACTATATATTTTACTTTGTTAATTAATTGTTCATCAAGAGCTTTCGCCTAAACAAGAACGATAAATTAATTTTATATGCGTATCTTTTATAGGTGATCCCATGCAAATTGGATTCGTTCCGACGTTTCGGCTATCATTGCAGGGAGCCATCTTCAGGGTAAACTGATGGCTCCTGAAATGGTAGCCGAAACGTCGGAACGAATTTAACTTACACGAGATCGCCCAAAAAGGTACATATTGAAAACAGTGACCGTGAAAACCTACGCACCTATTAAATAATTCATTGTTTACAGATTTTTCAAAGAAACTAATTTTACATTTAATTAAAATGACAGCTAGCACGGTAATTAAATACTTTTTCAAAAATCTAAGCCAACAGTTTTGTTGGTTTAATTTATTTTTAATTTATAATAAATTCATATGTACGTGTTAACAATTAATTAGAAAAGTCATACTGAAATGCATATTTACAGTTCGTCAGTAGGTAAAATACATACATATTTAAATCTCATACATTTCTTAACCTATCCCTAACTAATACACGTTTGGAAGATTTGGATTTAAATAGAATTATTGAAAAACACAAAACATTTGGTATTAATACAATTTTAGCAATTTAGCAACTAGGTGCAAATATCAGTGTTAAAAATATCCGAATAAAATTTTAATCATGTACATATTCATAATCATTACGATTTATATGAGTTTGTAATATGTGAACCATTTTTAAATTACCATATAAATCGGCCTTACGATGTAACTATATTTTAAGCATCTATCTTTGTGTGTATCGGACTAACATACATTAGTATCTTAGTTTTCAATGTTAGAATAGACGCGGAATGCCCGCGAGGACTTTTTTTCGAGTGATATGGTGCTGAAAAGATGAGCGTATGTAGCAAACTTCACCATTTCTCTAATAAGGGAGCGCGCACGCCTCATTATCCCGCGGTAAGAAATAACCAGGGGGTCAATTCGGATGCAACTGTTTTATGACCGACTCAAATAACCGGATCCAATCTATCTGGCGCCGTATACAGAGAAATCCAGAACATCCAACTCGGAACATTAATTGGATAATTTCACGAATGATGGAGCGAGGCACTTGGGGGCTTTAACTTCATAGGAAAACTGCCAAAATTGCAAATACATACAATAATGCAACTTCCAAATTCCAAATACGTTCATTATCTTAATTTCTCACAAATGTCTTTATACTCAAATAATAAATATTTTTTGTTTGTTGAATCATTTCTTAAGAATCAATTTTTTGGTAAGGAGTAAACATGTCAATAATAATGGTAAAGTAAAGGGTAAAGTCGATGGTAAATGAAATGAAATTATTAACATATAAACAAAGAATATTTTACAATACAATGATATTTGTTCATAAAATTATAAACTCTCATAAAAAAACAGAATTTTGGAAAAAAAATTGATCGGAACCAGCATGAACACGATCACAATACTAGAGAAAAGAACAAAATTAGACTTCCATTTAGAAAAAAGGCAAAGTCACAAAATTCAATTTTATTTAAAGCAATAAAAAAGTATTACAAAATGGAAAAAAATATTTATGAAGAAAAAAACATATCAAAATTTAAAATAATGGTCAAGACATATGTGATAAACAATTTATAAAATAAATATATTTGCAATGTTATTATTAGAACACACATAACAATATGTATGATATGTGTGCCCTACTTTAAGATTTAAATAAAATAAATAATTTTAAGAAATATCAGTACATAACCAAAATCTATAAAAATCTAAGCCGTTTCAGATTTTCAGCTTCAGACCGCCACATACGTCTACATTCTACATTCATACATCTTGTAATACATGACCTTCGGTTGTACCTGCTTAGACATGCTTTGACATGTCCAGACTTGAGATTTTTGTTTATCCAGATAATGCCACGTCTTTCATGTTTTTACATTTTGTTTTATCTCAAACAAAAAAAAACAAGGGAATTCATAAGTATTATACAACAAAAATAATTGTCCGCCTTGTGGTCTCAAGATCAGCGCGTTTGTCTACCATATAAGATGTCTCGGGTTCGATTCCCGCATGGTTTAAAATAAAAGAATTATTTAGAAAGGCGATCGATCATCTTATCATCATGTAGCAAAAACGATACGCTGCGGTTGGTGTACCGATATTCTGTGTCCAGGCGGAGCAAGAATACAGTTCTGTATTCTGACGAGAACTTTTGACTGGCCACGGATGGCTGACGATAACTGCTTTCAGGTAAAAATCCTGAGTTGAGAAATCGAGTGAAGACAAATCCGCTACGTAATTCAGGGGTTGGCGCGTTCTCCTGCCATGCTTGAGGTACCGGGTTCGATATGAAATATTGATAAAAATATGGTTCTACACTGCAATATTTCGTGTTCCTGAACTGGCATATGAAGCGCAAGGCTAATAACCTTACCTTCATTAATCAGATGATAATGAGATTTAGTGTGCCAATGCAGAGCCCTATGCACCATTAGATACGGAAAGACAATGATTATGATATAACAGCTGCAAAAATATATACTTTTTTTTAAACACTAAACTAAAGCTTAGAATTTGAGAGAGAAATGGAGAAAAACCACGTGTTGGAACATTCTCGTCTTGCTGGGTGGTGTCCTGAGTTCGTGCAGGAGTCAAGAGACGCGAGGAAATCCACTTAGCTCTCTCCGCCGGAGCAGAAGGCGAGGGGGGGCCGTCAGACAAGTGTCAGTTTGCACAAACGGCGAAAAACGGGGAAATAACGAGACGTTTGTTATTGGCGGCATCACTACAGCGCCACTACACTGTCGAGTGGTTTACGAACGCCCGCGAGACGTGACTGTTCCCACCGAGAACTAAAATAAAACACGCCCGGAAAATCACATAATACGATTATTTGACACTCCAAGAAGTGCATCGAGAGTACCATCTAAATTCATCTGGTTAGTTACTACTATAAGCCTATTTAATTTATTTTTAACAGGTTGATGTGACAGTCAAAACCTTATTAAAGTAAAATTAAATTAGTAAGTGTAATAAAGTGTTATAAAAATAAAAGACCAGTGATACTTAAATTCACAAATTTGGAATTATCAGCGTCCGGTTGCACCGCTTTATTATTTACAATATTTGTTTATTTACTGGGGAATCATACAGCTTAAATAACATATATATTACTTAATATTTATCAATACTTATATACATTTTCCGCGAGTTGATCATGTCCAATCAATTTAATCCCAGTCAGTAAACTTTTTCCCCTCTTTTTTTTTCAAGCCAATGAAGTGCATATTAGGTACATCTGCGAAAAATATTGGTTTTATTCAAAATAACTTTTATTATTAAAAAATTACGAGAATTCAAAATAAAACGTAACACAACATTTAAAACGAAAACAAAAAAAAATGCAATGGGTTTATGATGAAAGATTCACGAGTGGAAGTTTACCGAGAATTTTTAACTTATTAATATTGAAAAATATGATATAATATCATTAGAGATTACATAATAAGCAACCTTTTACCAATCATAAACCGTTCCTCTCATTAATCCGGTAACCTACAGAATGCCCGATAACATTAAAGGTTTAGTGAAAACATGATATTAAAAATACTGAACTACGAGTAGGTGCTGTGGATCGGTGATCCATAAAGAAAATACGGAAAATGTTGACGTTCGGGGTTCGAGTTTGGCATTCTCTCAAAGGTCGAACGGGCCCTTGGAACTCGCCCCACCGAAGGCATTGTTCGCATTTATCGCTTTGACATTTCAGACTAAACGGCGTGCTTGCTAAATGTCACACAAGACACAAAGGTCCTAAACACCGCATTACCCCCCCCCCCTCTCTTCTCTCATTCAAAGTCACGAGTAGCGCTGATTTGTCCTGAAGAAGACAGCCCTAAAAATGAGACTGGAATTTCGAAACGATTAATTAAGTTGATTTAATATTTCCGTACAAAACGCCTTAAGATATTTTTTACACGTATTGTGTGTTCTTTCTTTTTTTCCCATCCGCTCCTAAGTGGAGTCATCACATCACTAGACGCCTCCTTCCACGTAAATCCAGCGTCCCTTAGTTCCGCCGAATTAAGTCGAAAGATCGTCATCGACGGATTCTAAGGACGGCGGCAGTCCGCAGGTGTGAAGAAGAGGCAACTTAATTTAAACCTCTCCCGAGGCATCCCCAGCACAGAGTTTGCTGTGTGGATTTTCGGACTTTAATGTTATATGGGACTTAAACACGTGTAATATCTTCGAATTGTACGCTTTAGTTAAAGACAGAGAAATCTAACGATTTTGCAATTTATAAAAAAATATTGATATGTGAATTTTGCGTGAGATTTTTTGAAGACTGTCTGTGAATTGAAATACATTTTTGTTAAATAAATGCATTTTCGCATATTGCAACTCAAAGTACTAATTATGAAATAACAATTGAAGACATGAGTGGATTAGGTGGCAAATTTTAAAAATGTACTATTTTACATAAATAGATTTTATGCGCAGCTTTTTTAACTACACCACCAGAAAGTTGCAGAAAATAGTTTTGAGAGCGAATGAAGGTGTTTTATCAATAATTGTATCGGTGTTCAAAATTTTAACTCCAAATATCTCCGCTTTCTTCACTCGTGCCTTCAATTATACTATCTCGGTTCATAAGAATAAATCGCAAGATCATGCAGAGGCATAGGAATTTAGTTCGGATTAAGCTTGCGAGACATTCCCTTTCTTACCTATATTTACGAAAAGAAAAGTCGTATACGTTATGGAAATACAACCCTTTAGTAAAATGCATAGAGTACACAGTACAAGTATAAGATACAAAATTAATTAAACCATCAGACTCGTGACAAGCGCCTTATCAGATCGGAAATATCATTAAGAATGTAGTTATTAAAGTTTGATGGAATTGCGTTTAGCCAGTTAAAAGTTAAGTATCGAGGTGGTTCAAAAACAAACATAACGACAATAAAGAGAATAATGAAATTTAATTTGATACTCGGGAAAGTGAGCATCACCACGAAAGAATGCTACAGGAGAATTCCATTTGTAACTGATTAAAACAAACAATAAAAAGCGCTCGTTATATACAAGTTACGATAAACGTGAACCCGACGCGCGACGGGAAGGCGGGAAGGGCAACGTAACAACGGAAGGCTGTAATTTGAGCCTAATTGGAAGTTACACCTGGAGCTGACACTACTGGAAGGTGCTGCAATATGAACTTGTCGCTTCAAAATCGGCTAATAAATATATCAACTTTGTCAATGTCTCGAGAAACCCTGTACCTATACGTAGACGAGATGTTACCCGTAATACAAGAGCCCTTTATTTTCAATTCGAAATTAGTACCTAACAATAAAAAAAAACAAATCAAAGTAAATTAATCAAGTAAAGAGTCAATATATTCATGTTGAAAACGATACGAGTCTAAATGTTCTTCAAAGACAGTTTTTATTTTTATTTTTGAATCTTGAAATAGGGCACACATAAACATTTTCGATCGCGCGCTCTTATAATAACAATGTACACACAATTCATTTATAAGTTATTTAACACATGTTTCTTAACCTTAATGTTAGAGTTTTGATTTATTTTTCTTCATAAATGTTTGTTCCCAATATCATAATAGTTTTTCAAGTCAAGCGAAGTCACAAAATTATATAAAATATAATTTTGTGACTTCGCCTTTTTTCTAAATGGGAGTCTGAGCTTTACCTTTTCTCTGGTAATGTGATCATGTTCATGTTGGCTCTGATATTTTTTTTCAAAATTCTGTGATTAAAAAAAAAATTACAATATAATATACACAAATATCATTGTATTGTAAAATATCATTTAATTCATTAAACATCCAATTTATACATGTGAATCGGTTTTTTTTCAAAATAATTCTTAAAGCTGTTTTGTAATAATATAGTTACTTGGTTTGAATTTTCTTGGTTTGATAAAAATAATACGCCGCTGTAGTTAATGTAGGGTTCAATAATTTTATTTTAAATAATTTTGCATGAACCCTTTTCAACAAATCTTTTAATTCTTCCTAAAATTGAATATTTTTTTTGCAATCTTTTTTGTTCCCATCTTAGTATTTTGATATAAATCATAAAAATATGCCTCGAATATGTAAGAAATCTAAGTATATTTTTTGTATTGCAGAATAAATATTTTTTTAATTATGTCAGGTGACAAAAATTTGTTAGTTATCGAGTTTAAAAACATGCATAAAAAAATATACCGAATTTCAAATAACGTTTGTCGGGATTTAAAAAAAGCCTAAAGTATATTCGAGGACACTCCTTTGTGTCAAAAAAACTTTATTGTTCGATATCCGAATTACTTCAGATCTCGCGGGGGCTGAAACAGAAAAAAAAAAACTGGATAGAAAGTTGGGAAACAGAAAACCAACCTAAAATTGCGGTTCGGATAAAAGAAAATCGGAAAAATGTGCGACGACACAGTATGGCGCTCGCAGCAGTAGGTACAGCTCAACTTGTCATGGCAGCCCGAGGGCGAATGCACAAAAAGGGATGTGTCGTCGGGTAACTTCGGCTGAGAGTCCCCGGAGCGTATAAAGTTCGCGGGGAGCTCTAAACACGTCAACTTAACGTAGGGGAAAGTACCTACTGGTGAACCGGACTTATTTTAACGTTAGTGATTTTTTCTGATAAAAATGACACGTGTTTCATTAAAGCATTGACATTTCGATTTATACAGCAAAAAAACATGACTTTCACAACTCCTACAGTTAAACATGTTAAGATTAAGAACAGGAACGGACGTAAAATGTTTTAAAGACTTGTAAAAATAAATTTTTCGCATTAAACATTGACTTTTATCCACCAGAAAAGGTCGAGCGTTTCAATTACCTCGTTGAATTTGTTACAGAAAATGGCAGCTTTTAAAACTAATTGGGAGTGCGGCTAGGAGTGTGTCAGACAGTATGAGGCTGTCTGGAATCGGATATTTACACAGTGAAAATCAAATGCCGCCTATTATATGCCCGCATAACACTTATTCTTCTGTACGGATACGAATCGTGGCACCTCACTAGGGCCCAAAACAGCAAAATACTGAGTTTTAAGAATAGGTGTCTCGGAAGAATCTTGGGTGTGCGGTGGTTTGAGTTTATAAGGAATGAAGTAATAAGAAATCAGACGCAGCGAATTTCGGTGACAACTGTCACTAAGCGGAGGCGGTACGGTTGCCTAGGCCATATGCAAGGGATGTCTCTTAAGAGTCTTAACCCCCCCTGCCTACTTTACGAAGCATCAGGTTCTAGACGTTCGCTGCTGACTGTTTGTTAGCAGTTTATGTTATAACTATGGGACGCGAACCTGACTTAGGAGAACGCACAGGAGCTGGCAGCCGATATAAATGCTTGGAGACTCTTTGTGGACACTATATACTCCAACTTGGGAGCAGATATGGAATGATGATTTATGTATTTCTATTTATTTTTATTATTATTTTATAACGTACCTATCACAAATGTATCTTCTCTGACAAATCATTAATGGAAATGAGTGGCAAAATAAGTTTTAAAACAGAATGAAAACGAAAATCTAAAAAACCCTAATCGCTAGCCAAAAAAACACACAAAGTTAGATCGTAGTTTAATGAGCTTTAAGTGTCCAGTTTATGATTTTTACCATTTTAAGAAAAATAATTTATATGGTAAAAATGTTTCTAATTTTGAAAATGGTCTAGAAACTTAATAACGGAAAATAACATTATAAGGTAAAAGAAAATATTAGATAAACATTTGCTTTTATTATCACCTTAATAGGATTAAACTGCGTGGGATATCTTGCATCGACGAGCTTTCACACCGAAAAAGTGTCCCACTTAAAAGTAGATTTATAACTACTGGTTAGATATCCCGTTGGACCGTTTCAGCACGACACTCCCCTACGAAAAGTCCACTGAAAAAATGTGAGAGAGACAGGTTTTTGCCGGGCGCAATTCGTCCCAGGCACGGTCGCGTGGGAAGTTTCGCTATACTGATGGCACATCTCCGTATTTCTTTGTCACCGAGTAAATAATTGCCTTATGACGGCTATAGACCGCATATTTTTATGTATTTAGTGCACCCCGCGCAGAAACGTGTCGGCAAACATTCGTTCGCTTTACATAAAATATACAACAAACAATGCGATAGTTTTTTGATTTAGAATGGAATGGAGTGATGATGTCGCCGTAGACTGTAGACGGTAGAACACATCTTACGTGGCGTGTTATGGCAGAATAATTCAACCGGCACAGTTTAATATGAATTTCAAAGTTTGGTATCGAAAAATCTTTACAAGCGCTGCTAATAACATCGTTTAGTGTTTAAATATATGTTTAAATAAACATTAAATAAATGTTTAAATGTTGTTTTAAATGTGTAACGAAACGATGCAACGATGACAAAAATAGATTCGTTAAAGGTAAATTAATATAGTATACGCGGTTTTAAAGTATTTTTTTTAAAAGCACTAATCCGCGTTGTAAAAATATTTTTTTAATTTCATCCAAAAGTTTATTTACAAATTACAACAAAGACGGATCGCATTTTGGAGAAGGAAATGTGGAAGTCTGGGCATTGCTTGGTTATAGTGGCCACTTTGCACACTGTAACATTCATAATTCTGCTTATGTTTTAACATTCATATTTCTTAAATTCTTCCATACATTGATTTTAGCGAAGTAAAATGGGAAAAATCTTTATTGTTGTTAAGAGATTCATCTCACTGAAATATATCACACACTAGGCAACGCCTGAAATTAATTATTCAATTTTTATATTTTTTGTTCGCTTACGAATTGAATGCCAAGGCTTCCACATTTCCTTCTCTAAAAGGTTCTCCATCTTTGTTGTAATTTGTAAATCTTATAACTCCCTAAAGGGATCCAGTATTTTGTCTACAAACATTGGGACACACTCAAAATATTGTAAAATTTCATTCATTATCCGTTCATTATCATCATACCCTTATGAGCATGTGATAATTCATAGGGCACTGCATTGTTACACCAATAATATTAAGATTTACGATTTAGTTGTCGGTACGGTGACAGTAAAATATCTCATTTGAAAACCATCAGATATAAAGATATTTCATGCTGACCTTGCCAAAAAATCTCAAATTGACCTTAATCAAATACGGGGGGGGGGAGTTCGAGATTCTAAGGATATGTAGTATATTTTTTAGGCGTTTTTGTCTATTAGGGAGGTTTAAACGTTATTATTAATTATGTATCCACAAAAAGTTCGTAATTTTATACATATTTTGTTACTTTTACTGCATTTTCTCAGAAACATGTCTTATTGAGATACTGCAACCTCTTCATACGGAGGGCAGAATACAAAACAAAGTGTGTAAAAAATAAAATAAATATCTACCTGCCACCGAATATGCGAATAAAGAATACAGTTATGTGTGTGAAATAGACCCAGGGGAGCTATTCTAAATATTATCTACCCCCTCCGGAGAGTGGTTAATTTGTGGATTTTTGTTTTTTGCATGCGACTGCACTCTGCTTCATATATATATATATATATATATATATATTTATTTTATTAGGTAATTCAACAAAGATGCATGCTAGAAAAAAAAAAATTGAAAGCATTCGTCGATATAATTTAACATGTATATATATCGTCAATTATAGAATTACACAAAATAGATTTATACGTTAAGTTGTAATACATATTTTTTAATATTTTTGTTTTTACAGGATACAATGCAATCAAAAATAAGTTGTACGTGTGTACTTATTGAATAAGATTTATTTCTAAGAGATTATTCGCAAAAGCTGAGAGAGTATCATGAAAAATGTCAATTTTATTGTTTCGGCAATATATATTATATTCCCGACACATGCGGGCCATAGGTGTGTGGTATGTAGCATTATTTGAAAACAAAGGCAGTTTTAATATTTCCCGATGTCTGAGTGTTCTCAATCCTGCATTTATTTGTATTTTATTTAGAAGGTTAGTATCTATTTTGTAGTTTAATATTTTATACAGAAATTTTATATCGAAAACAACGCGGCGTTTTATCAGAGAATGAAAATGAAAAAGAGTTAGAAGTTGCTCGTAATTTGAATTTGAACGTGGGTTAGAAATTTGGAACTTATACAAAAGGTACTTTAAGAACTTTTTTTGAACAGATTCTATTGAATTTATATGGTTTTGATATTGCGAACTCCGCTCATATAATATGATAATGCCTAGAATTCTATATTCTCTTCTCTAAAATGTTCTTTATCTCTGTTAAAATATGTTTATAATAACTGAACGTGTTACCCTTCTCACATGAGAAAAATATAATTAGATCCGAAGGCCTATTAAACTCGCATCAACTTGGCGATAAGAAATGTACGAATTGTATAAAAATTCTGACATGTATCATTTACCCTCATTGTTCTAGTCAGTAGGAATGATCGAGTTCCGAAAGCGCAATTTTCCCACACGCGTAAGAACTGGGAGAAGAAGATGATATTATAGAGATGAGTCGCGAAGGAAAATCATAACAACCTGCTCTCCATTGTTGGCGGTGCGAGCGTGCGAACGGAAGCTGACAATGAAATATGTACAAGTGTCTATTCATCGGGAGTTAATAGGGGGAGACGGTGGGAAAAGAGAAGGCGAGTCGGGAGTGAGAACGCGGCGAACGAGTGGGACCGTGTATAAAGAAGGCGATTAATATCATCCGTACCTTAGAGCAGTGGTCCCCGACCCCCGGTACTCGGCCGCGCAAGGGCCTGCTTAAAAATCAAAATTACTTTTGAAAATTCAAACATACCTATAAAATATCCAGAAGACGGAAACTGAGTGATTTAATGTTTCTCTTTAAGATAATAAATGGCACGTTGGACTCTCCTGACTTGCTAAACTTGATTCAATTCCGAATACCTGTTAGGACTACTAGACATAATGTCCCATTTCATATTGATATTGCTGCTACTAATTATGCTATAAATTCACCTATTCCAAGATTGCACAGTCTAGGGAACCAGATCAGTTGTATTGACATTTTTCACATTAGCCAAATGAAGTTTCAACTTGGTATTAAAGAAATAGTTTAGAATTTTGACTGATGTTTAAGTATTTATGTTCATATATAAAAAAAATAAAAATAAATAAAAAAATGACAAATATATTTATAAATTTACGACTAGTTATTTGTTTTTTAGTTTTTAATATTAAAATTTTTACATATTTAAAAAAAATAAAAATATTTTTATTTTTTAAAAGGTTTATTATTTTGTTTCTTTTTATATTTTACTTTTAAAAACGGTTGAGAACCCCTGAGCTCATATCAGGACACAGTTAGTATTATTCCTAGGACATTCAATATACATTGCAACAATACTAACAAATCAATGATTTATGATTTTTGCTATTTCGAATATACCGCGTTATCTTTATTTTTATTATTTTTCTACCTAAGTATGTTAAGTATTAAAATTCCAAAGTTATTATATAGAATATTTATAAAATAACTGTGTAATATGTATAGATATATTGTTATTATATTATTTCATAATTTTGTAATAGAACACTGTATGTCAATTGTATTTATGATTATGTTTATAAAAGGCATTTGTGCCGTGTATACACTAATAAATAAATAAATAAATAAAATTGATAATAGTGTTGTAATGACTGAAAATTAATATTCTTAGGCCATTCCTTGCACTAGGTAAACAAAACAAAGTGTTTTTCCAAAAATCACTTTATTCATTCGTAAGTATAAATATTTATTTACTTTTCACCCCGGTTCCCCTAATCTTAAATCTCTAGTGCCATCTGACATCCTATCTATGTGATACGGGGTTTTCTGCAGTGACAGCAACCAAAATAAAGAAATAAACTGGACATAAGCAAGCCAGTTCGAGTGTCACAATATTCTATTACCCCCAGATGGAACCATCTCGTTTCAATGAAGCAAGCTCAGGGTTCTCTTTGATTCAGCAGTAAATTCAAATATTCAATCTGGTTTTGTTCATTTTTAAGGGGTAACTGTATTTTATTTTGAAGGCATGTTTTAACACGATTCAATTAAAATATTCAATCAAAACACATAAAACTTCAACATTTTTTAAAGAGAATATATAATTACTTTCAATTTAATATATCTACAAGATATCAGAATAACATTAAAATCCAGATATTAAACCTTAAGCATTTTTTAAATTATTTAATCTATCTTGGAAAAAAAACTATCAACCTTCCGTTGAACCTTAAAAATATTAAAAATACCCATGAATCCAAAAGAAAATTAAAAAATTATCTGAAATTTAATAACCCTTCATTGTTACTATATATGTTTTCTTAATTTTTCCCACAAACCTTGTGTTTTCTCTATTATTTGTTTTTTTTTATTTTTAAAGGCAATAACCCGCTAAGCCTCTGTTTTCGAGGCTGGTCAGCAGGTGGGAAAGAGGGGATGTGGAAGGAGGTAGTGAAAAATTCACCACAACACCCAAACCAATTGAGAAGAAAATCTTTCATGGATTTTTTTCTTACAACTGGCGGGAATCGAACCCGCGACGCCAGTTTCACAGTCGGCCGTCTAACCAACTGCGCCACGACGCCTGTCACTTTAACTTATGTACCACAGTTTTAAATGTTATTATTATTTATTGTACAAATACATTGTTATTATTTTTTTTTGAATTCATTTAATGTGTCCCCCCACCCCTCCCTCCAGAGTGGGCGGCGGTAAAATTATGAAACGTTAACTGGTCCGCGGCGACAAAAAGGTTGGGAACCACTGCCTTAGAGGGTAAAATACGGGAATCCACTTATTGCCGTTTTGAAATTCAAAATGCAGAAATTATCGCAATAAGCTATTTTATACGTGAACACCGAAGTCCACTTTCGTCGTAAAAATGTTTTTTCAAGTTGAAATAAAAATCTGAAGTCCACTCTGTTTTAAAGCAAAAGATAGGCGCCGTGGCGCAGTCGGTTAGACGGCCAAATGTGAAACTAGCGTCGCGAGTTCGATTTCCGCCAGTTGCACCGCCAGGCGCGATGCACAAGTCCGAGCGAGGATCTATGCGGCATCGGATCGGTGATTCTATATTAAGAACTCACACGAGAGGTAGTATCTAACATGGTCAAGGATATTAGTAAATTAAACCGAAGTAGGACTCAAAATGCCGAACACTCTTCTAGTTGAACGGAAGGCCTGTCGATGAATGTCAACAGGCCGGCTTAGAAAAAGTTTTGAGTGGTTTCCTCTTCGCTAGAACAAATGCTAAAAAGTTCCTGACTGGCCCACTATAGAATATCCCAACACTTAAAAAATGACGCTTATGAAAAGAAGAAAAATCCACTTTTATGAATTGTAAACCTTGTACATAATAAGCAAGGTAAATAATAAATGCAACTCCCATACAAAAAAATAGTAAAAATATGTACTGTTGTTATAAAAAAAAAATATTTTACATTGAAATTTTTTTATAGATAGAAATGATCTCATTTGATTAAAAAGTTATGATGTTTTGGAAATCGCACAATCACAATATCTTGGTTCAGATCAGACCCAGTTTTAAAACCCACACATTGGGAATTTTTTGTGGGTTTTTCAATATCATCTAAGTATTGAAATTTGTTCTGAATCAATAAAAAGACTCGTGGTAATTTGTGTACGATTTTTTGCGATTTTTTTTAGGAAATGACATAAAAATTACTTGTCAGATAATTGATAATTATCAATACTACTTGGTCTAATCCTAATAGGACCCATCTCCGCTGGGCATAAGTTCCGATATAAAGTATTACATATATTCCTACTTTATATAAACTCTTAATAAAGTCCTATTATTTTTAAAATAGCGTAAAGGTTTTTTAAGATAAAAAAATCAATATAATGTTGGCGCATCTTTGAACTTTCGGTAGTCAGTGTTAGCCGGCTTTAACGTAAGTTTACGTTAATAATTGACGATATTATACTAGTTATCAGAATATATTTTTTTAACATTAGAATGCTAATTGAGTAGTGATTTTTAAACTAGAATCAATGTTTAAATATAAGTATTTTTTTGAGAACATTTGTAGGAATTTTTATTCATTCTCAAAACTGAGCAAAGTTGTTTGCCTTTCGATAACATTCGGTTAATTTTAACCGTTTTTTAAGTAACATTGAAAACTATAATATAAATTGATGGCACAGTATTATTTATACTATTTTTGTAATCTGAACAAATTTTTACTTTTAATTTATACAAATTTACATAACTATACATTTGGGATTATTTTGACAACATTTACATGTTGAAATATTTTTCTTAACGTTGGTAAAATGTCGCTGCTTAAATTCGATAGGACCGCAAATCGAAAACCCAAAAACAATTTCGTTATTTGTCAAAAATGAGATTAAAATCGCTCATATTTTTGTATAAGAAAAATACTCCAATGGATTGTGCATTATAAATGACCCAAATCGCACAACCGCCCTTTTGGCATTTTGAGTTTTGGTGGCTAACTTCAGATCTTTATGGATGATAGTTGGCACAAAACTCCATAATTAGATAGATACAGCTTTAAAAGGCGCATTTAATGATATTAAGAACGTAAACATAAAAAGTAAGATTATTAAAATTAAAAATAAAGTAAAATCTCATGTTAAAAACATTGATTGACTCTACTGAAAAAAATCAAATTTCCATTTGTGCCCCTTTTCAATTCAAGCAGCAATGAGTTTGACCTTTAAATACAGTAAAGCTCCGTTTACTCGAACTCCAGTCATCCGGATTGCCAAATATCCATATCGTTATCAGGAAATAAAAAAAGATGTTATTTGTCAATTCAGTTAGCTTACTTTGCTAGACATGTTTAAGTAAGTTTATAATGTGATTCCAATTCGCTCTACTATTTCAAAAGAAATAAAAAATATATTTATGATAAATTTTGCGGTTTCATTCAAAATATTGCCTTAATTTAATGGCTAATCCAATTATTTTGCATTCTGCATATCCTGATAACGTCTGGCACTTATTAATTCGGATAGTTTTTTTGTATGTATTTTCTAAGGTTATAAATAATATTGCGAATCGCGATGATTCCATCCGACTATAGGTGAAAAATTGCGAAAAAAGTTTGGGATTGTATATTATACCTATTTTGTGCAAAGCAGACAAAATAGTTTACGGCCGAGTAGGGCGGTGCAAGATGTCGATCGGTCGACCCGATTCAGCGTCATATCGCCGAGCTAGGAGTCGAGGAACAGCGGAACTGCCAAGGAGAAGGTCCGTGCCGATCGACGGACAAACATAAAGAGGCTTGTCGAGTCAGTTTCAAATATTTGATGAAAATAAACGGCTGACTCGAGCTCTTTTCCATTTCTACGGACCATAAATGTTTGCTTTCCTTGTGTACAGGGCCCGAGTTATGGGTGACGGAAAACACGCGTGCGTAAAAACGTATGTATATAATGTCAACAGCCCGAAAGGTCAATAAGGCTTTGTATGAATCCAGAACAGAGAACGGTATGCCTAATTGAAATTTTTGAGACAATGCGGCCGTAAACGGAAGTCGGCGCGTTTGTTTAACAAATTATTTTATATCCAAAACTAAATGTGAGAAAATTCCTCTATAGAGTCTCGGCCGAAACTCTGGCTGAAAATAGTAAAACAAGAGAATGGAAATATACGAATTAAAAAAAAAACTGCATCCTAGAGGATGGATATACAAATGCCTAAAATGTTGGCAAGCATACTGAATCCGATACATGTTATCTTGACAACCCCTTTAAACATAAATCTTGCACATTTACATTTCACATATTAGCCATAGCAATGTAGGTAGAAAAAATCAATGGCTCACCCTTCTGTTAAATCCCCTCCTTATTATTAAGATGTCTTCCTTACCTGAAACAAAAACGAAAAACGTAAATACATATTTTTATACAAATGCCAGATTCAATAAAACTTAAGAAAAACGAGGCGAAAATACAGAAAAATCAATAATTAGAGGAAAAGCGCTTAGGTAATCCGGTTTTAATCCGTCCATCTATCAAATGTTGGATTTCAACACGCGGACGTGTAGTTAATAATGGTGGACGGGTCCACTCGAGGTTCGAGTCCCTGCTCCGGGTGACGGGAACCGCGTGGTTTCGGTTTAAACGAGTAGCGGGGACAGTGATGGAGAGGATTCAGGCCGCGTACAACGGAAGGTGTCAACCGATATGTCCCCGGTACGAGGATCTTACGACGGTCAAGCATGCTGCGCGGGACATAGAATAATGGATGAAGAGATAATGGAAATTCCGAGTGCACGTTCCACGCAATATAGCATAGTCCGTCCGAATGGAATCGAGTCGACGGTGAAAAAGAAACTATTTCGGAGTGCTCCGACTGTCAACGGAGAATACGTAACGAGTAGGAGCGAATAGTAAAATTGACGTAATTGTCCACATATCGGCGGCGAAGGAAAAAGTTGACAGGCCACGTTCCGCGGCGCTCCGAGTGACGCGAGGATCCCTCCGACCCATCATCTAGCGTGTGGAAATCGGCACGGATAGAAGACTGCCACACTCGACACTCGTCATTTTTCCAGTTTGACAGCGCGCCTGTCGCATCCCTGGGAACGGTAACGCATCACCTGGTAATAACCGTAATTTGACATTGACACGCGGGCGATAAAATATTCAGAAGCGCTCATGCGGGCTCTCAGTTCCCGAAATAAGAAATACATTTAAGTCTACTTAGCGATAATACACTTTGCAGGTAGCGTCAACTCGTGCCCGCGGGGTGGGTTGTACTTTACTCGCGGGTGGAAATGTAAATGCCGCCCATTCGGGAGACTTATACAGGTATAAAAGAGCATTAAGTCGCGATGAAAATTCAATGCTACAAAGTGAGATAGGGTGGCTCTCCACTCTCCACTTGCGGCCGATGAATACTTAATGTGATGGCCATTCGACCCGATTGTTCTAGTGCGCGGATTAATAACCATTTATACTTGGCAAATTTAACTTCTATCCGAATGTTTAAAAGAACTACTAGTTCACTATGTTTCTTTCTCTCCGAGTTAAGGATATTCACATCTGTTAGCTGCCGTAGTCGGCCGTACGCAATGTCAGATTTGCCGAAAACATTCATGATTACGAATTATATTTTCAGCGACGGCACTTATTTGAGGGGAAAAAATAGTAACTTCTCGTAAAAGAAAAACCGTTTTGGGGTACTTTTCAACTTCATAACGAGAAAAGTAAGGTGGGGATAGTCTAATGGGACGGGGAATTGTCAAGGTACGGGGTCAAAAATGTACCATTACAGTCCGATAATACAAAGAGACTCACTTCCTACAAATTTCAATTATATTTAAAGAAGAAAAGCGGGGGAGTTTGTGTTACACAATACAGGGTGTAAGAAGTTCCTTTATTTCTACACCGTTTGGCCATTAGGTTGATGCTGCATAACCCAATTTGAACTTTTTTTTAGCTATCAAAGCAATCAATATTTAATACATATATTAACATGTTCGTTTCTTAATATAACGCCTATCAAACTAGATGGTACAGTAATATTTTATTTAAAAAAATATATATTTTAGAGTTTAATTAAGTTACCTTCGAAACAGGGTAATTTAAATGCAAAATTCAAACTTCTCGAAATATTCAAAAACAATTAAAGCGAATCATCGATTGAATTTTAATTTAAAAAATAGAACAGATATTAAAGAATTAGTTCATTTAGTTTGCTAGCCGCAAATTTCGATACCAAACAACAATAGCAAAAAAAACTGATATTTCGATTGACAACGGAGTTATAAATAAATAAAAAGTTAGAATTTGATTGAAAATATTTCAGTGCAGTAGCGCGCATCTGACTCAGTGGATAAGTACGGGAGAGAGTGTTTGATAATCCGGCTACATAAGTAGACACTGATTGATAAGCTAACAAAGCTAGGCTGGCCGAGTGATTCAAATATACCAAAGTGGCAATTCAATTGGGCAAGTGGTGTTAGCGCACTGCCAGTGACCTGGTAACTGGCCACCGATCTGTCGACTGCGCCGCGGTGCCAAGACTGCCGAGTCCAGGCGAAGGAACACAAATGGAGAGGGTGATAAAGAAAGCTGAACTAGCGGAGACGAGTGACGGCCGAGAGCGCGTGTGCACATTAATACATTGTATTGATATTATTTAATACGTTGAAAAAAAAAACGTAATTCTAAATAAAAATAATTTTTATTTACCTAATACCGTAAGCGTATAATTATGTATTAAAAAAAAAAACATAGATAGGTACCATAATAAAATCGATATTTAAAAAAAAAAAAACTATACTTTAAGCGTGAGCAAATCGTCGTTATCTTCAACTGAAAGCGGTTTAATTTTATTTTGACACTTTATGTCATAACTAATAAATAACTCGACAAGTAAAAAAGTATACGTATACCGTAATACATACTGTATGTTTTCAATCCTCCAATAAAAAGCCTTTGTAAAAACTTTTCAAGATAAAATATTTTAAAAGTCAAAGTCGATTATTGTAATGGTATCTATGCGGGTCTACCAATGAATAAAATGACTCGCTTACAGTTTGTATTGAATGCCGCAGCGAGACTTATTTTTGGAATCTCTAAGTTCAGTCATATCACTCCACTACTTCGGGAATTACACTGGCTACGTTTTCCACAGAGGGTGGAATACAAACTCTGTTGGCTTATGAATAAGTCACTGCACAACTCTGCTCCGGAATATCTTAAGGAACTCTGCTAACTAGCTGACAGACATCTTACGCTTAAATCAGCTACATCTACGTCGAAAGGAAAAGTTATTATACCTCTGCGCAAACAGCGCACTAAATTCGGCGAACGCGCATTTGCGGTCGCAGGCCCTACGGCAATATTGCAGTGGACTTATTTCCCGAGAGTTGCAATTGATAATATGGAAATAAATATTATTTATATATTAATATTATAAATATCTTACACGTCGTTAATTTTTCTATATTTTATTTAATTTTTTGTTTTACAAAATCTACTGTTTGTTTGTTTTGTTGTAACCACTTATTTTAAAAATAATAATTGATTATTTTCACGAAACAAGACGACATAAGATTTTTTTAAAAATGTAAAATCAAAAATTACATGTGTTTTCTGTTAATTAATATTGATGTGCCATATACGCTTTTAAAAAAATAATATTATGTTTCTGATTTAATATAATATTTGTGGTGATATACAAATGTCTGAGTTAATTCATTGTTCGTCTAAAGACCCAACTCAACACACTACTGTGGTCTCAAGGAGTTGGGACTTGTGTCTCGAAAAATGTATGATAAGCTGTAAGTAAATAAATAAAAACACATATTTCAATTATTTATGCTTAACTTCGTAGCACTTGAAGAACTCGGAATCGAGTTGTGGTCCCGTGGCTAGTGTTGCGGACTCGCGGATCAGTGGTCCGAGGTTTGAACCCCACTCTACCCCAATCGATTCCCATTTTCTAATAGTGAATTATTTACAAATCGTTGAAAATGGCCTAAAGATCGAAATATTTGGGTAAATAATAACAACGAAAGTATTTCCTTTTTTTTAAAAAAAAAAACTTTAAAAACATCACAATTTATATCAAAATTGATCAAGAACATATTTTTCTAATTGATTTGAAATATTTCAAGGCTTTCTGTTTCTAGTATTTCTTCAAGTTGCACATCTATATATATATATATATATTTGGATAATTTATATAGCGCCATTTTTGTGAAAATTACGTCAAGGGCGCAGTGCAATAAATAAATATCCCAGCACGTCTTGCAGCTACAGAGCGCATGGACACTAATAAATCTAGCCCCTATTTACATGGGTTACTCACTGAATTCATTAAAATCATACTCATCATATAGTTTAGAGGTTTAGTTTATCACCTCATTGGTGATCTTAACTTTTTATCTTTAGTTCCCTACATATGGCATTGTTGGTTGAATTTTATTTTGTATATTTTTTTTTTATTTCACCCCTTAATCATATGAACGAAAATCGCTACATTAAATTTTAGTTGCTCGTTCTTCGTGAAAAACACATTTTCTTTGCGCATTATTTTTACATTTAAATACATTAAAAATATAAGAATTATCCTCATTGCCTATTCTGTAGAATGTAAATGTTTTTAATTTCCCCTTCAACACTAAAAGAAAGATCAATGAACAGTAAATTATACGTGGGTGTATTATTGTTTTGTAGATAAGTATATTATTGTTTACAGTTTACATCATATTAATTATGTACTTTAATCGACAGATGTGACTAAGATCAACAAAATAGCCTGCATGTGAGCTTAGAGCTTATACAATACAGCGTGGAAGGGTTACGTGCATAATATATTTCAGTTCTGGCAACATTTATCGAAGAAAAAGCTGCCACTGAATCATGCGCGTTATTTGTGTTTTAACAAAGTGAATTATTCACGTGAAACGAAAATACCAACACTAATATGAATAAGCGTCGTATTTGGCACTGCGCCCCGTGGAAAATAAATGATGGCGAAGAAAAAAAGCATCAATTCATACCGTTGAATAATAAACGACACATCTCTCTTACGTTAAGGGAATTTTTAAAAACAGGGGGGGTACAAAATGATTAAGTGATAGTTTTAACTAAAAGGGAAAATACTTTCAGAAATATGTTAAGATTACGCAAAATCTTGACATAAAGGGAATCTAACTGATCGTGTTTCTAGTTTGTATTTTATAATCCTTGTACATCCAAAATCGTTGGCAAACGAGTAAAGGAGGCGTATATAAAAAAATCTTGTACTAATTTAACTGATTGATGTTTGTACTTTATGGTACTAATTATAAATTTAGAAACGAAAAAAATACGACATAATAAATATCGTCGTAATTGTAGATTTTTTTTACATGTTTTTAAAATTTACGGTAAAATATACATACGTTATACTGAAAGCAGTAATTTGCAAAATGTGCAAAAATATGTAATTTTAATCAGTATAAAGATATCGATCAAAATAACATCTGAATGCGAGAGAACTACAGTATCTTCAAAACCCCAACATTTCAGGCGAGACAAATTAGTGATTTTTATACACTTAACATCTTGTATTTTTCAATGAGAACCTTTCAAGTAATTTTTTTTTCTAAAAGATATTGATACACATTTTGAAAATCTTTAGGAGAACTACATGTTTTCGTACTGTCCTTAACCTCTTATTTGGCGTGCAGTTACAATAATAATACAAAATTTTTGTTATTAAGAAATTAGGGATGGAATGACTGAGAAAGATATTGAAAGGAGGGTGAGTGCCGGGAACAGAGTGAACGGTGCACTTAAATCGACCTTGGCAAATAAATGCTTGTCACAAGAGGCAAAATTGGCAGTTCACAACGGAGTCCTGGTCCCATCCCTGATGTATGGGAGCGAAGTATGGACTTGGAAAAACAGGGATGAAAGTAAGCTGAATGCTGTCGAAATGCGATCTCTCAGGCGAATGTGTGGTAAAACTATGTACGATAGATGCACAAATGTTGAGATCCGTACATTATGTAAGGCTGAGACAAGCATTATCGACAAAATCAAGAAAGGAGCTCTGCGCTGGTTTGGACATGTAGAACGAATGGACAGCGAGAGAACGGCTAAGAATATTTACAATGCGAATGTTGATGGATGCAGAAATAGAGGAAGACCGAGAAAGACATGGCATGACCAAATCCAACAAATACTTAAAGATGGACATGTCAAAAGTCGGAATAATCGGCGCGCGTGCATGAGAAGATGTATGAATGTAGAGGAAGCGAGATCTGTATGCAAAGATAGACTGTTGTGGCGTTCTATCCTCTCTGCCTACCCTTACGGGGAAACGGCGTGATGGTTTGTTGTTGTTGAGTTAATGCTATTTACTATGTAATAAGGACGAACAAAATTATTTCGACATAGTAATAATTCATTTTATCATATTTGTAGTTACCGTAGTTTACCTCTTGCAAAGATATTTTAGCATTTATTTTATGAACCCTACAGGACACGAAAAAAAATCGCTCAACGGAATAAAACATTCACTGTTGTTTTTACTAGCATTCGGTACAAACTCATTTATCGCAAATCAAAGTGGCAGAATTGACTTCCGCAAGTTGATATTGTACGTAGGTACATCTCGTCCTTAGTCCGGTGGTGACATAATGAAACTGCCAGGATTGACACGTTACAAATCCGGCGGATTTGGCCATTCCGAGATGGCGGTCGGTCCGCGGGCCTTTGTCCGCAGTCCGCACTAATCCTCCGGGCATCGGCCTGACAAAACAACGGCCGATAAGGGACGGGGATCAAACACAATAGCGTCCACGCAGCCAATCAATACGCGTGTGTCGGATAAATAAGGCGGATATACGACTTCATAGCTTCGTCGATGGGCGACTTCATTGGGAAAAAATACATTCAAATAATATATAAATCAATTTTACATAAACATTACAAAAAAGCTTTACATGGGACTGCCCAAAACAATCAATCAAAAACTAAAGCAATCATTAACTTCAAGCTCCCTGGACGGATGACTTAAAGTACCTCCGTTTAGTTACAACAATTTGCGAACGGTACACTCTCACAATGCTATTCTTTACTCGGCAATAACTATTCTGACATTGCTGATATTTTAACGCATAGTTTAGAAAAATCAACTCCATTTTTTAAATTTAAAGATGGTGAACGGTAACTTGCATTTGCTAGGCTTTAGTTATGTACCAACAATAAATATTTTTAATTTTATTTTGCTTTCAATTTGCTTTTTTTTCTATTTTTTGTACATTTCTTGGGTCGTTATTTTTAACATAAAAAGAATCTCTTTAACTTGGTATATTTTGTAACATTGTTTGTTCAATGTAGCTATGATTAAAGATATACCTACCTGTCCCCGTTTTAAAAAATATTTTTCTAACTTTTAAATTTTTATATGCCTTAAATGATTTATTTTTTGGACAATATGTTAGCGTGTTTATTATATAAACCACCGTGTTATTATATTCAGGTACATATAATTGCCCTTGTTTGTCTTAGCTGCATAGTTTTATATTCTTTTTGTTCAGTTTCTCGTATATATGTTTCTTCGTGTAACTGTTGTGATGCTTAGGTGATGATTGTGATGATAACGGCTTAGGCCGTATATATAATAAAAAAATATCAACTTTTTACGCTTTTGTTTTTTCGTTTATCTACTGTATATTATTTGAATTGTTTTTTTATTATTATGGATAACTTATACAGCGCCATTTTCGTAACAAAACACCCCAAGAGCGCTTTACATAGTGATTCTTTTAAATTTGTAATTTAATTAAAATAATTTATTTTGTTGTCACATGCTACGGATTTATTCAAATGATTTAGAGAACAAGTAGGTTTTAAGTCTTTTCCGAAACATCACTTCACTTTCACAGCCTCGCACCTCTGCTGGGAGAGCATTCCATGCCATAGGGCCTGCGACCGCAAATGCGCGTTCACTAAATTTAGTGCGCTGTTTGCGTAGAGGTAAAATAACTTTTCCTTTCGCCGTAGACGTAGCTGATCTAAGCGTTAGACGCCTGTCAGCTAGTTCATCTGGAATGCATAGTTCCCTTAGATATTCCGGAGCAGAGTTGTGCAGTGACTTATACATAAGCCAACAGAGTTTGTACTCTACCCTCTGTGGAAAACGTAGCCAGTGTAGTTCCCGAAGTAGTGGAGTGATATGGCTGAACTTAGAGATTCCGAAAATAAGTCTCGCTGCGGCATTCAATACAGATTGTAGGCGAGTCATTTTGTTCATTGGTAGACCTGCATAAATACCATTACAATAATCGACTCTAGACACTACAAACGCATTTATTAATTGACGGGGTTTATTTCTACATTCTATGTATTTTTTGTATGGCAAAAGGCACTGCGTGCCATGTATATTGAATACATAAATATCACCAGCCAGGCCAGCGGTTGCCATTTTTTTTGCTATGGAACCTTAATTGATCAACTTTATTTGGCGTAAACCTCGACAATAAACCTTCCAGAAGTTAGTAATAAACCTTCCAGGGAAGTTAACAGCATTATCTTCGACTATCTATTAAGAAAAACTGAAAATTTATGTACGAAAATGAGAACATTTGCATGAACATTTCAAGTATCTTAGTCGGAAACCTATAATTTAACATGTTTAGAAGAATAAAATGTATGCATATTCCGCTTTTCATTCATAAAACTTTATTTCACTTCGTAGATAAAATTGAAGATAAATGTTAACTTTCCATTGCAAACGGGGCCCAGGGCTGGTATTCCGAACGCGTTTACAGCGCGCTATAATCCGTATTTAGTACGTAAAAACGCGCTATACCGCGCTATAATTTCGTTTGGAATACCAGCCCAGGTCGGTAATCAGTGAGGATAGAAGTCTACACCATTTTATAAAATGAAATTTTACATTACAAATGGTAACGATAAAATGATACGTGATTTTAGCCAAAAGATATTTAATTTATTTTTCAAAAATATTTACAAAAAATTCTTAAATTAAAGTCCTGCTGAGTTGCATACATAAGAAATGATAGTCATCTAGCCATGAATCTGATGGAAAATCAAGGTGCGCTGAATTCAGAGAATACTGGGAAGAACGTTTTCTGTGGGAATTCGATTATAATACGAATTCGCTTCTAGCAAACTTCGAAACGCCAAAGATAGTTTCCAACTTGCGCCTTCCTCCAGATAGAACACATTTACATAAAACAAGGAAGCAAACAATTTACACGGATGGGGCGTTTTCGCCGTATTATATTACGCAGAAATACTTTGAGATATTACTACAATGGACAAAAGATCGTTGCAAGGCGTTTTAGATTTATGCAAGGGAGAAATAAATCCATTTTGAAGAAAATAAACCGAGGTCAAGTGCTTCGCGTTCATAAAATCTAGTGCTATGAAACGATAACACACGCATATTATGCAACTTAAATAAAAGAAATATAAAGGGTGAATTAGTTGTGAATGAATATATTCAGTTGAATAAATAAAGCCTACATAACTATACATGCAAACATACACACATTTATTAAAGATTAAGACATGCTTTATAGCTACACAATTAGGGAAGACTCGCTAGAAAATCCGTGTGTCGGAAAGTACCCATCGAAAGTAAACGCATAATAATAATCTCACTCAAGACACGAACTTAATCCATCTAAATCTGAGCTTCTACTGACTGCGAAGGCACTTTTTAGACCGATCTACGATTTCAATCACAGATGATCTTACCTCTAGTATAAATGTTAGACTATTGGGTGTTCATTTAGATTCAGATCTTTCTCTTCATTTTCAGGTCAATAAAACGGCAAGTGCTGGTTTTTTCCATCTCCGACAAATCAAATTCGTACGGAGAAATATTTCTGTAGACGCAACTAAAGCTCACGTGAATGCTTATGTCGTTTCGCGTCTAGATTACTGTATAAGAATATACGCAAATCTCCCAAAATACCAAATGAATAACTTTCAATCTGTTTTCAATGCGGCAGCAAGGCTTATTTATGGGAGAAAAAATATTCTCACATCTCACAACATCTTCGAGATTTGCACTGGTTAAAAAACTTTTCTGGGCAGTATTCAAACCCCTTCATGAAATGGCTCCAAGATACCTATCGGACCTCTGTATTAGAGAAATGCACTTCAAGAAAATCTACTTTACCTTTTTTATATTTAAATTAGGCAGGGGAAAAATTATCAAAATCCCGCGCTGCCCAAACACTAGATTCGGAGATCGTGCTTTTGCCATTACTAGCCTCTGCCTGGAACCAATTGCCTTCACACTTGCGAATCATCGACAATCGCAGTCAGTTCAGATCTTAACTAAAATCTCACTTCTTTCGTTCTCAATTTTAAAATCAGAAAATATAATATGTAATGTTAGCTTAGTTAGAATGTAAGTTTACGTATACAATTGTAAAGCGCCCTAATTCAGAAAAATGGCGTTATATAATTCAGCCAAATATGATTATTATATTCATGTGATATAACTAAGAGTAACGGCTTAAACCTAAAAAGATATGAATTAAATACACGCAAGATATTTTCCGTCAGATGGCGCTGATATTCTTCGATACATGAAAAGCGACGTGCATGGAATGCACTTGTTTGGGATGAAAAAAACAATGTACCAGTACAGGTGCAAGTACATCGGGGACCTTATTAAACCGATACGTCAGCCTGACAAATGGCAGCTTGAAACAAGCGGGATACATTTAAGCCAGCAACACTCGTACTAAATAAATAAATAAACTCTGGTAAGATCCAGGTACCCCTGATGCATTTCTTTCATGCATTGTTGGTAAAAAAACTGCATGAAAAATATAAAAAGCCCTTTGCATTCCACGCTTTAATACTTTTTCTAACTTTTTAAAAATATAATAGGGCAAAAATACACATTATTTACAAAGCACAATTTTAGGCATAAAATCAGGTTGAGGGCCCGTGGACTTACAAATCAAAGGTCCGATTATAGGGTATCTTAGGTACCAATGAGTCCCAAATTACGAGCAACTTCCAATGATTATTTTGATTATCTGATGAAACGTCGTGATGTTTTCGGCATAAAATTTCTCGACAAAGTAATCAACCATAAAGTGGGACTTCATTTTCAAGCAATGCAACATACCAAACACCTTTTGCCCGCATGTGTCGGGAATATAACATTTACTGCCGGAATAGCGAGATAGAAATATTTATTTCATAATCCTTTCCCAACTTTTCATTAACAATAAGTACACGTGTGCAACTTGTTTTGTACATAAAATTTTGAAAGAAAAAGTCAAATGCAAAAATCTATTTTGTGCGATTCTGTAATTAAAGGTGCATGTGGAAATTTTTCGACGAATTGTAAGTTTTTTTTTGAGTATCTTTGTTGAATTACTCAATAAAATACACAGTTAATAGTCATTTTAATAGAACTGAATATAAAGGAAACAGGCTTCGTCCATGATAAGCCTGTCATCATGATAAACTCGCCGTTGGGTTAAATTCCGTGCTTGCCAGTCGAAATTTGGACATACTTAAAATACCGTTAAACATATTACACACTTTATAATGATACTTCGATGAGGCTCGCAACCCGTCAGGTCGCTCCTTCCGTGGGGGCGCACAGAGGAGGAAAACGCAAGAATGCAGAATTGCGACATGGAATATAAGGGGACGCATGGGTGAAAAAATGAACGAATTGTGTGATGTGATGAGGAATAAATGTTTAGATATATTATGTATAACGGAAAGTTGGAAAAAAGGAAGCGGTTCGATGGAACACGGTGACGCCCTGGTTCTTTGGTCAGGTGTCCCAGATACAGACAGAGCCTGCCAGGGTGTTGCCGCGTTTCTATCGCCCAGAATGATAGAGTGTATGAAAGAGTATGTCCTTATAAGTTCTAGACTTATGTTTGTCAGATTCAAGATTGGATTGACGAGTATTATTTTATTAATAGGATATGCTCCTGTGAATTCCGACTGCGAATCTGAGAAGGATAAGTTTTGGACAAGTGTGATGAATGTAATGAATGGAAAAAAAGATAGTGAGAGAGTAATACTTGCGGGAGATTTGAATGGGTGGGTGGGAACTCGAAGAGACGGGATGGAGTCAGCCCTAGGCATGTTCGGGGATGGAAAACAGAATGATAATGGAAGAAGACTGCTAGAAGTATGCCTGGAATGGAATCTTTTTGTGTCAAATACGTTCTTTGATCATAAGGAAATCCACCAGTATACGTGGGAGAGAGGCAATGAAAGATCTATTATCGACTATGTAGTCATTGACTCTAGATTGAGGCCTGTAACAGTTGATACGCGGGTGTACAGAGGAGCCGAAATGGAAACAGATCACTTCTTGGTGGTATCAAGGGTAATCTTGTTTCAAGGATGGCGGTCCAAGACCCGCAAAATGCAGGCGCCTTCTAGAGTCAAAGTTGAAAAACTCCAAAATGATTGCATAAAAGATAAATTTGAAAGGGCCGTAAATCTTAAACTGATCGATGAATGTGTGGAAAATATGAGTATTGATGCAATGTGGGAATGTTTGAAAAATGGTATGTGTGAATCTGCTATGGAAATATGCGGTATAACGAAACAAGGAAGAAAGAAAGGTGATGCTTGGTGGGACGATGGAATAAAAAAACTAGTGCAAGAAAAGAAGGAAGCATGGTTAAATCTGCTGACAGTGAATAAAGCGATTGGTAATAGGTATGCAGAATTAAAAAGCATATATAATGAATGTAAGAAGAGAGTGAAACAAGGTGTGTGTGAACGAAAAAAATTGTTGAAAAAAAAAGAGGGAATCAAAATGACCGAGAACTTCCAAGAAAATATAAAGATATTCTGGAAAGCGGTGAAAAATTCCCGAAACAGTAATGAAAGTGGATGTATGACAGCTATAAAAGGAAAAGATGGGAAAATGGTGACAAATGATAGTGGAATAAAAACAAGATGGAAGGAATACTTTGAGGAGGTGTATGAAACACATACAGGAAATATAAACACTGCAGCACCTCCTCAGGTAAGTTTAAATGCATATGATGGTACGACAGAGATAAGAATGGAAGAAATAAGAATTGCTGCCAAATATATGAAGAATGGAAAAGCGCAAGGTTTTGATAATGTTGCTACAGAATTTATAAAGGCGGGCGGTGAAATAATTTTTGTATGGCTGCACAAACTTTTCAACCGATGTTTAGAGGAGGAATACACTCCTCCAGACTGGAGAAGGGCTGTTGTTATGCCTCTATACAAGGGAAAAGGTTCAAGAGTAGAATGCGGAAATTATAGAGCAATCAGCCTTTTGAGCGCTGTTGGCAAAATGTATGGAAGAATACTGATTGATAGAGTAAGAAAAGTTACAAAGGATAGAGTGTGGGATATTCAGAGCGGTTTTATGAATGGAAGAGGATGTATGGATCAAATATTTGCTTTACGAAACATGACAGAAAAATTTCTTGCTAAAAACCAAAAGCTTTTCTGCGCATTTGTCGATCTGCAAAAAGCGTTTGATAGAGTTGACAGAGAAAAATTATGGAAGGTGTTATCGGAGTACGGAGTAAGCGTAAATCTAACACGTGCTATTGCTTCTCTGTATAAAGACAGCACAGCATGTGTTAGGGTAAATGGATCATACACATCGTGGTTTGACATTCATAAAGGAGTGAAGCAGGGATGTGTTATGTCACCATGGCTGTTCAACGTGTATATCGATAACTGCATGAAAGAACTGAAAGGCTTAAGAATGGGAGCAAAAATGGGTGATTTAAAAGTCAATTGTCTTTTGTATGCTGACGATGCTGTACTCCTTGCTAATAACAAAGAGGAACTGCAATTCTTGGTAACAAAGGTCTACGATGTATGCAAGAGAAGCGATTTGCTGATGAATGTCGATAAATCGAATGTGATGGTTTTTGAAAGAAATGAAAGTATGACTAAATGTGAAATCACTGTGAATGGAGTTATACTAAAACAAGTAGAGGAATTTGTGTATCTGGGAAGTATGTTCACTAGGGATGGAATGACTGAGAAAGATATTGAAAGGAGGGTGAGTGCCGGGAACAGAGTGAACGGTGCACTTAAATCGACCTTGGCAAATAAATGGTTGTCACAAGAGGCAAAATTGGCAGTTCACAACGGAGTCCTGGTCCCATCCCTGATGTATGGGAGCGAAGTATGGACTTGGAAAAACAGGGATGAAAGTAAGCTGAATGCTGTCGAAATGCGATCTCTCAGGCGAATGTGTGGTAAAACTATGTACGATAGATGCACAAATGTTGAGATCCGTACATTATGTAAGGCTGAGACAAGCATTATCGACAAAATCAAGAAAGGAGCTCTGCGCTGGTTTGGACATGTAGAACGAATGGACAGCGAGAGAACGGCTAAGAATATTTACAATGCGAATGTTGATGGATGCAGAAATAGAGGAAGACCGAGAAAGACATGGCATGACCAAATCCAACAAATACTTAAAGATGGACATGTCAAAAGTCGGAATAATCGGCGCGCGTGCATGAGAAGATGTATGAATGTAGAGGAAGCGAGATCTGTATGCAAAGATAGAGTGTTGTGGCGTTCTATCCTCTCTGCCTACCCTTACGGGGAAACGGCGTGATGGTTTGTTTGTGTTTGTTTATAATGTAATGTAAAATTAGGTGGTGAATATTTGTTTATGAAAATTTGAATGCGTGCAATAGAATGTAGGCAGATGATTATGACGTAACTAGGGGTAATCAAATGAATGATTAGTCGCTGGACCGAGGTACCTCAATCAAGGGTAAGGGGTTATAGGCCTTCACGGTACGTAGTCCCCCCTCGTGTGCATGTGCATGCGTGCACACGCGCGTAACTCCGTCACAGTGCATCTAATCTGTTCAGTGCATTGCACCGAGCATTATGTCTGCATTGTGATCATCTTGGCGCAATATTAACCCGACCCCACCGGCGACGGATGGACATCTAAATTTATTAATCCAGACGTATCGTGCGCCCGCCCGCCCGCGTTCACCGTCGCGCGTCGTGTCGTCGTGTCGTCTGGCGACTCTGTGTATATAACGTAAGAATATTATCGACACCGCAAAGCGGAAAGGCCAATGTCTCTTTGACGATGCAAATTATGTTATGATGATTTAATGTGTTTTTTTATGCAGACTTCCCAACCATAAGAAATAATGCTCACGAACTCCATGCGAAACATGTTTTATTAATTTATTTCCACATATCAAAGCCCTAATCGGGTTAAAATAAAATACGAGTATAAACATGGAGTTAAAAAAGTGCTTCACCGTTTTCGAATAAGAAAAGCAGTAATGTTACTCATTTTTTCATTAAAATAATTAAATAAAATATCAGAATAATCATACTCCTTACATCCGATAATGTGAAGGGCACTACGTTCAAAACATCAAATATAGCGCATTGCATCTGTTACATAAAGGTAGGGTGATCAATTTTACGCTTTGGGTACCAGTCCAGGGATAGGGAAATATTTAAATGTAACAGGTCGCGGTCCCGAGGCTAGTGTCTCAGACTCACGGATCAAAGGTACGTGAATCGAATTCCATTCTACCCTAACTTGATACCCATTTTATAATAGTGAGTTATTCACAACTCGTTGAAAATGGTCATCAAAATCAAATATTTGAGTACATCTTTAAAACTAATATCTCAGGTCAACCATGCCAGGAATCGAACCCGGGACTTTAAGCATGATAGGCAAATGCGCTAATTATAACACTACGAAGCCGATTTATCCCTCACTCAATTTCCATTTTCGCAATTTTTACTTGAGAAAAATAATCTTCCAACATGCTGGTTCTATTTCACATACAAGAATGTGTTCTTCATCTGCCTGGACACAGACAGAAACATAATGGAAAAAAAAGATTTTTTTTAAAAACAATACCCGATCTAAAAACTATCATCGTTTAAATGAATGATAACATATTGGACATTCGGATTAATCACTTTAAAAACGACGGTATTTGTTATGTAATTAAATATGCGATTGGTCAAAACCAGTAAATACTTTTCACGCCGGTAGTATATTCAATCAAGAAATTTTCCAGTCTGAATATAACTCGGTGGTTTATGAAACAGACAGATAAAATAGACAGATTAATGCTGGCTCGGGTGACAAAGCCCTAAGCTTGCCAAAATTTATCTACACTTACGTCAATATTAGCTAACATCCAAGATGGACCGAGAATGATAATATTATTTTTAATTTCGTCAGTGGTTAGTAAATTTATTTAGGATAATTTAAATACCGCCATTTTTGTGAAAATCACCTCAAGGGCGCTTTACAATAAATATCCCAATACGTCTTGCAGCTAGAAAGCGCATAGACGGTTAGGATCCTGGTTCCCCATTTGCAGTAAGGTTTTATTTCAATAATTATATAAGAGCTAGATTACAACACTTCTTACAGCTACAGAGCGCACAGATGTTTAGAAATCTGTGAAAAATGATAATTTATAAATAATCGTTTACAAATATAATCTAGATAACATGTCCTGTGCAACACAGTTATCTTGCTAAAATAGGATAAACGTTGAGGGCAGGTGTAAAATATTGTTTATTGGACTATATGAGTATGCCAATAATTTTCCCCTCGAACCATTTCGTTCCGGGTGTATTTTCGAATCTACATGAAATTTAACATTTCTCACAGACCCCTACCAAAATTAAAAAGCAGCACCTGAGTTTATTTTTTTATTACTATCACTAAGTATGTCTGTATTTTTTTCTGGTTCTGTCAGTTGTCGGTATTACACAAAAAAGATCGTTTTTAAGTTTGTCAGCCTGGCTGGTATATTTTTTTGGAGCGAATTTTCGTCGTCCTTCTTAATTTTATTCGAGACAATATTAAAATATACTCGACTAAAATTAAACTTTTTTGATTTAATAAACATATTTATTTATTTGACACTTTATATGCATATACAATAAATATAAACATAAGGGCGGGCATATTGCCTTGAGGCAATTTCTTCCTACCTACCCAAACCGTTCAGTTTGAGAAAATTATAAATACATGGACATATTGAATCTTACAATTTTATACAAAAATTAAAAGCAAAGATTAACAAAAATAAATATAAATATAAAAAAAATAAAAAAATAACACTATACTATGAAGAGAGGAGAGGGGATGAGAAGGAAAGAAGAAGGATAAAGGAACAATTTAAATATTTAGATAGTGACATTTCAATCTTTACTTAAATGTAAATAAAGAAGGGGCGTATCTAACATCAGTGGGTAGATTATTCCACAATCGAGCGGCTACTACTGTGAAAGAGGAGGCAAGAAAATTAGAGCGATGGCAGGGTATTAAAGGGGTTCTCTCGTTACTAGAATGAAGAGATAGTCCGTATTGTATTGTACTTCATTAATTTCGTCGATTTATCATCCGTTGGAGAACCGGTAATCATTAAAAATGAACGTCAAATAATTAAATATGAAAGATATAAAAAAAATATTTAGTACATAAAGGAAACAAAATATTTTTTATATATTTACAGGAATTAATTCATGTCTGAAAGGGTTCGACCAGAGAACATGTTCCTTAATACGTGAAAATGAGAAAACTTACTGTCGGTATATCGTCTCTATCGGGAACGTGTGGTGAGCAATTTGCGGTAGTGACGTTTGACTACACGGACTACAGACTACACGGTACAGGGGTGGAATGACTCCCTATCCGCGGTGTCGCAAACTACAAATTTACGATGACACATTTACGGCGGACTGCGGCGCGATACAGACACGTATTCGAGATGTCTACTTGCCCAATAAGGAACCTTACTACCTACTAAATCATTAATGGATTATATTCGGAATATATGAGGCAAAGGGTTTTAATGGGAAACATCTAATCGATAGGAAGGTGGTTCCGTTATTTTGTAACGTCGGTGAAATATTTACGCTTAATTACGCCTGATAAGTTTGTTTTTTAACTCCGAGAAGTTGCTGCATGGAAGCCGCTGCGCACAACGAATTCGGCAAGCCCCGATAACAAAACCCAGACCTAAACGTAACATTCACCCTTCAAATTGAACAATTTATAGCGCCCCGTGTTTATTACCGGGCGGTCTCTACTCTTTACCTTTATACCTTTATGCACCGTCGGCGAGCGGCGAGGCTTTCGTTCAATTTATTTTTTCCCAGCGAAATGAACTCGAATTGTTTTCGCAAATGTCGGAGCCGCGGATTGCGTACTTCGGGCGTCCCTTCGAGAGCCAGGGCCGAAAGGAGCCTGGAATTGTTATAAAGGTGTACTACGGGTGATCTAAGAACGTATCGCGGGGGGCGGAGCGAAATTTAAGAGACGTCGGAGACATAAAGGTGCGCAAGCGCGCTGGGCGGGGCAGTAAATATAAATAATACCCGATCTGCTGGGACCTTCCCCGTGTTGGGCTACTCGGAGGAAACGGCGGTGGTTATTGGAGCAGACTGGGAACATTTTACGGGAAGCGTACGTTGCAATACTACGTTTTGACGTACGACATATTATTAAATTATATCCGAATGAAGCGAAAAGAATTTACCAAAACTGTAAACAAATATCAAAGTGAGTGGAGTCAATGGCACTCGGTAGGTAGCGGCGAAAATAGATTTAACGGTTGATAAAAGCAATTAGCTCGTTTTTAAAGGACGCTTTGGAGTGTATCCACTCGAGAAGGACAGGCCGTAATAACAATAAGGCTGTTTTACACGGTTTAATAAGGCGCGGCCGAGACAGCAGCGCAGAGAGACGATGCGACGTCGAGATGTAATCACGAAAGCGCAATCTCAGGAACGGAGGCGGTAATTGTTGCCAGACGCCGTGATGCATCCTTCAACCTGCGGCTGTGTTAGCTCTTAAACTAATAAAAGTCTCATCTCGACACACACGAGCACACCTACATCTCGCGTGTGCATCTCTTGCGGGGAGACCGCAACGCCGAGAGAAGCGCGGGGATGAATAATAAAGTGACACTTTCATCACGGGTCCGCCGTGACTCGTGACCACAAAACGATGGAAGTCGATGGAATTTTCGGCGGTGCGGTGTGTCTGAGGGCGATGTACCGGCCGGGGGTGGAGTCGGGTCCCACCGATAACTGTAGTTACGGTGATTTATTTATTAGCTTCCCGGTGACACCGCAAGTTTTAATTAAACCTCGACACATTTACGTTAAAAATTCAGGAGCGGCACAGATACAGGGTGCACACATATCTGGAGGAAATGAAGGGGGGCGGTCGCTAATTACTCCGCCGTGACGGGGGAGGCGGGGGACGCCGACGGCAGGCTGCGCGTCACAAATCCATACGTCACCGAACACACAATATCCTGACGGTAATTATCATCGAATTACATGTTCCGATTCACACTCGCGCCACCTCCATTAGGTGATGTTCAATCAGCATCTACAGCTAACGAGACCGATTACATTCCGGATGGTGATAAACTGTCAAAAAGCTTTTATAATCAACGGGGGTCGCTGACAAATGTCCCCATCGAAATGATTACGCGATTGTTTATAAGCAAAGATGTACCTTCGTGTAATTTGACAAATTATAAAGGAAAAAATGTCGACAGTGCTAATAAATTTGTAACAGCTAGAAAACAGTGCGTAGCATACTGACGCAGAGCTAATCAATCCTTCGTAGGGAAACAAAAATTAGTTTTTGTAAGACCGTACGACGCCAAAGGGCTGATTATTTTGTAAACGCTCGTTATGGAAGTGTAAGGTCGCGTGAATTTTAATGCAGAGAACGGTGCTACAAAAACGTATATTCAATTGCTTGCAACGAAAAGTTACGGCTACTAAGTGCGCCAGATGGACTAAATCTATCAGCGGGGTTAGCTATTAATATGCGCAAAAGCGATTAATTACGCGAAAGGCTATCCATCACATCGCGAGATGCTCAACAGTCCAGGTAATAAATCACCGCCTTCACGGTGCGCAGAAAGTTCGGACCGTCGAGGTGCTAGGAATGCTTTCGCAACTCTGGCGGGTATTTGCATTTCGATAAGAAAAAGTGGGTGAAATCAGACATAATACAGGCTCCATGCTTCAACTTCCACAGGTGAGTGAGATTTGGCGCCGTGGCCAAGTGACCGGAATAAATTCGGTGGTTTACCGAGGTTTGGCGCGGTATTGGGAGATCCAGGGCGGAAGACAGAAGTGAATTGTGGCGTGAAAAGGGAATAAAAGTAAGGTTAAATATACGTCTTTACTGTGGAAAAATATAATACTTATGCAAAGGATATTCATTATTATTAACAGAGACTCACTCGTAACACGAGGGACAGATTTTATTGGGAAATGAAAAATTACAACATAAGCTAATAACTAGCGGTAACATGAAGAAACATAGTTATTTTGAAAGGACACGTAATCAAACACGATATTTTGGGACGACATTTAAAAATGTTTCTCTTTTAAAAAGTCGACCAAGATTGATGACGGTGGAAAGAATAAAAGCTCAGGTATTCAATTTGGGAGGCTAGCCAAAAAGATATGAATCAAGTAGCGCGAATAGAAATTGCCAGCGCATCTCCCACTACCGCTAGGTGCGCAATCACTCCAATTAGCGGCCACTCGATCGGTAAGCTAGGAGCTTTGTTTCGTAACTCGGCGCGGATCAAAGTGAATCACGGCAGGTATTCCTGATATCTGGGGCGCGGTCTAATCTTGGGTCAAAGGGAAGCTGATGATATGTTGCGATTGCCGCAGCGCAACAACTCATAAGCGTAATACTCTAGTACTCGACTCGACTTGTTACGTAAAGTCGTACAGTTCGATACGACTAGTTCATTGCGAGGGTTGTTGACCATCACGTGTCCGCGGTATCGCGTTATTTCGACACATTTCCGAAGGTTCGTCGTGTGAAAGGAGAAAGAACAAAGCCCGCTCTTGTTTTATTTAACGCAGCGGTCGCTTTACGAAACATCAGTCTGGTCTGAACAAAAGAAAATGACGCATTAGGAAACCAAATTAAACAATTCTCGAGAGACAAAGGAAACGTGGAAAGCTGTCTCAAATTGAGAAAATAGTGGCTCCGGTGCACGCGAAGCGATACGCGTCAAAACTTAGACAAAGTAATATTATTGTGAAAAAGAACTGAAACATTAAAAGCTGCAGTAGCAAAGAACGAAGGACAAAAATACACGAGTGATAAAAAAAAATCATTAAATCTTTACAGCGGTGCATTTGCATTGTAATTCGGGCACAAAATATGAATAATGCCACCGAATAAAGTATGAACTTAGAAACAGTTAATGCTAAATTGTAAAACGGGGTAGAGGAAAATTATGGTAAATACTAAACACCGCAGTTTACTACGACTATTATAAAGAAGAAAATATACTTGAAATGTTAGTTACTTTTTGCATATAAACTAAACTCTGTTCTACCTACAAGAATTAATATCAAAAAAATAAATAGATTGAGTTTTTCTACTGACATTTCTTGGTGGAACTGCATTTTAATTATAATAATAAAAATACGTATTTACATAGTTTTATTCCACTTTTATTTATAAATTTTTACCAGTGACCGGGTTTCGTCGTGATCGACATCGTCAGACTGGTGGGAGTAAATCATGATTTTATATAATTATGGAAGTAAAAGAGTTTAAAATAAAATAATTCAAGTATAAAGTAATAACAATTGTATGAATTTAAGTTTTGTTTAATTGTGTATAATAAAATCCGGTGAAAATCATATAATTTTATGAAGTTTTATAATGAAAATGTATTTGAATTATTTGTATTTAAATTTTATTGAAACTATAACAGGGGCCGCTGGTTGGTAGTTCACCGGGTTTACCGGTTTTCACCGGTTTTTATTATATAAATTCAAACAAAACTTGAATTCATACAATTTTTATTACTTTATACTTAAATTATTTTCATTTAAACTCTTTAATTTCTATAATTATATAAAATTATGATTTACAACCCCCACTTGAACTTGTATATAACATAGAAATTTGTTTAGTCTCTACCAGTCTGACGATGTCGTATCACGACGAAACCCAGCCACTGGTAAAAATTTATAAATAAAAGTGGAATAAAACTATAGACGTATTTTTATTACTATAATTGAAAAGATAATTCAAAATGATGAAAGCATATATTATTGGTTCGATCGTGAATTAGGATTTGGTGACCTTTACGTCCGCATTCCGATCATGTGTAATCAAAACAGAATCTCGAGGGAAAACCGGCCAGTACAGAGATACAAGGAAAAACGCATATTTTTGCAGTAAAAAAATATAAGCATGGTGATAGTATGTGTACTATTTTTAGTCTTTATTTGGAAATTATGTTTTTTATAAGAAAGGACGCCTAATTCTCGGGTTCGTTTATTGCTGTTTCGCCTTGCCGTATATATTGGATGCTTTAAATGCGGGTTGTACTTTAATACTCATTAGCAAGACGTGCTAAATACAACGATGAATTAAAATTGCAGAAATAGACGACGAAACATTATTGAAAAGGTACAGAAATGACACATTTTTTAAAATTATGTACCTAGTTATTACAGATCCGACTAAAAAAATTGCACTGCAATGTACTTTGAAAAAAAAACTACAAAATGTAAATTTATACCGAGCACGGTTGTCAAAGCGATGTTATGCTTTTTAGGCTCAATGAACTTGACAAAATTAAAAAAAACTTATTTTAAGTACAGATGAACGAAATGATTTTTTAGAATAATTTATTTGACAATTCGATTCTAAAGAAAACGAAATATTTAAAAAACAGTATTCCACACACAGAAGAGAAAATCCGATATTCAACAGTCCGCGGGCGGCTGTCACTATTCGCGATAAATTTTAATTGACACTCGAAATAAACACATCTCGAGTGGTCATGTGCAGAATCGTAGGAATGCTATTTCCACGTTGTATCTGACGCGATAAGTGAGCGCGAGATGAAAGGTGGGATACTGTGATGCGAAGGGATCGTTAATCAGGAAGTCTAATTAGGCGAGGGCAATAAATAAACCAGAAATAGTAAATTGGATATGAAAGTATTATATACGTCATCTCGTAAAATGCTTACGTTTCATCAACCGTAACGCGCGGTTGTAAAGTACTTAAAAAGCAATTTTCTTCGACGCATGATAGTCGAAGGGGCTTTACTGCCAGGCTCTTCCAACTCCAAATGGCAACTTTATACTTTACACCGGGGCCGGTTATTCGGGAAATGAAAACCGAAAACCCATATTTAAGGAACCGTTATTTTCGCGGGGCGTGACGGCGATCATTTGAAGAGTGGTTATGGATGAAGCGTTTGCGCTATGAAATTGAGGATAAACTACATACCTACCAGAGGCTCGATCTTAAGGTAAATTAGTACGGATTATGAGGGCCTACGTATAAACGATATTTTTCTATACATAACGTCTAATCTAATCTAGTCTAATCTAATCTAATCTTAATAATTTTATTTTTTATTTTATTTTTTTATTTTTATAAACATAAACGGCAAATCTGCTCTTTACAAACATTTTTAATATTAACATATTTGGCTTAACATTTTTTTTTTTTAAACATGAATTACCTTATACCCAAGATTTATAAAAAAAAAATAAACCAAAAATTATACAAAATTTATATTTTAAAAATTAACCTAAAAATTATACAGCATATTCAGTAGAAAGTTTAAATAATAAAACATTCTACTGTAAAACAACAAGAAAAGCATAAGTACTGTTTCACACAGCTAGGCAAAGTGAAAAAAAAACTTATACATATATATATATATATATTATGAAATGCATGAATAAATAAATATAATTACCATTCACCATCTTTGAAAAAATTCAAAAGGTTTGTTCTATGGGAACAATACCCAACACTAAATATATCAGATACGTGGGAATAACTATTGCCGAGTTCATGAAGTCTATCTATTTTGATAAAATTATAAATAAAGTTACCAATGAAACTTCTTGGTTAAGTTTAACCTTTTTATTATTTTGAGCAACGAGCGCTTTCGTCTAAGTAGGCATCTTCAAGACTGGTGAATTGTTTTTTATTTATAATTTTATCAAAATCATTAACTATGGAGTTTTATCAAGAAATATCAACAAAAAACATCAATAGTATCTAATCTCCTTTGACGTTAACTCTTAAAAGACTGTGCTCAAAAATCACTCTAGAATCGGTGCTGTAACGTCGTGTTACATTGAGCAAAAGACGAGATATTTTAAAATACAGGTATTTACATTGTACACCGAATCATTGGAACAAAAGGCATAATAGTACTACACACGTGCGTTTCCAGAAACTATCTACTAGCCAGCGGGCCACATGGCGACGATATCTACCTACTGTCTACAAAAGCTTCTCTTCGGACATCTATCTCCCTTTGTTAACCATGGAGTTGAAACAGTGTTTGATTTATTTAGTTATTTATTGCTTACTTCTTGGTATGAACACTTGACCAATTTACTACTATACTCTATTTTTTATAAATTTATTGATATTGTTTTAACTTTGCTGGAATTCCTCTCATCCATGCGCTTTGTAGCTGCACGATGATTGGTTATCTAGCTTTAATATATCAACTTTAAAATACCTTAATTTTGTAAACGGGGTCTAGAATTCCAATCGTCTATGCGCTTAGTAGCAGCAAGGCGTGTTGTAATCTTACTCCTTTTTACTATTCATATTATTATTATTTTGTAATACACTAAATTTATTTGTCAATTTTTAAAATGTGTAAATGGGGGCTAAATTTCTAACTGTCTATGCGCTCTGTAGCTGCAAGACGTCCTGTAATCTAGCTCCTATCTATTATAATTTTTGATTGATCTGAATTGAAAACGAGGAACTAGAATCCCAACCGTCCATGCGCTCTGTAGCTGCAAGACGTACTGGGATATTTATTAATTGTACAGCGCCCTTGAGGTGATTTTCACAAAAATGGCGCTTTATAAATTATCCAACTATATATATATATATATATATACATTACGTAATGTACACTGTAAATATAAGTTAAAAGTTAATGAATTGAACGCACATATAGCTGCTAAACTGCCGATATATACATAACAATAGATCCATATTATACGTAGAAGGCGTATTCAGCGAGCGAATTGTCCTATTGATGGATGAATTCTGACTTGCATTTGTACGGCTTCTGGGTGCGTAAAACAGTGCATTCGATCTCGCTCTAGTATAATTCTTGGGAACATACAAACTGATCTCAGTATATTTGGATTAGGAAAAAAAAGAAACAATGAACTATAAACTGTATTTATTTAAAGAATTTAAATCTTCCTACATTATTATTATTATTTTGAATGTTAGTCGAATTAATCGAATAAACTTACTGGGAGTCACGGATCTGTTTTAATTATTTTACTACTTTTTTTATTAATCGGGTTGTGGTCCCGTGGCTAGGTCGCGGACTCACAAATCAAAGGTCCAAAGTTCGAACCCCACTTTACCCCAACTCGATTCCCATTTTCTAATAGTGAGTTATGTACAACTCGTTGAAAATGACAGCAAAAATTGAAATATTTGGGTAAATTATAAAAACGTAATAAATATACATACAAAAAAAACAAATAAAAACCGTGGACTTTGAAAACAGATATTTTGTGTAAAATTAAGAGGATTGCAAAAAGTTGCTTTTTCAGCAACACTTATTTAAGTCCCTCGGAGCAGTTCAATTTACAACGACATGACATGATACTCTTTGTTAAGACGAGTAAAAAGCGTGAAGAAGAAAAATTAAAACAATTTATCTATCGCGATAGCGGAACGTGACCACTATGGGGTTTTTATGGCAAAAAAAAAGCATAAATAGAAGTAGTAATAGACTTAAAAATACAGTTTAATTAGGTAGTTGGTATATACGTTCCAGTATAATTAATTAGACAAGGAAAATTACAAGAAGTTTTCTATAGGAAAATCATCCAACGACGAGGAATCTTCATTTAGTATGTAGGCCGGATAAATCATATCGAATCGGTGCAACATCTTCTGCTGAGAAAAGTAGCATGAATGATTGGCCACGAGAGGGGAGATACACTTACAGAGAAATGGAGTCGATGTTAAAAATCTCAAGTCTACAAAAACGTAGAAATAACATTGACTCCATATTTATGCATAATTTACTAAACGGCTTAACTAATGTACCATCGTTACTGAAACAAGTGGCATTCAATGTTCCGATTCACCGGTTGCGAGATAAAAATGTGGTGTTCCTCGATCAGCACAGCGCAAACTATGGCTTGCATGCACCAATGTCCCGATTGTGTCGTATTGTAAAACTCGAGACAAGATCTGGACTTTTTTGATGCAAGTCTTTCTAGATTTAAACAATCACTAAGATGGACCAGATCTTTTCTTGAGGCAGGAATTATTATTTAATAACTTTCTTAACTTTAAATTTCTTTACTTGTATTTTTTGTACCTGTATATATTATAAAGACATGTATTTACCATTGCCAATTGGACTGAATAATACCGTAAATAAATAAAAAAAACTTGTAATAAATACGGAATTAAATTAGGAATGAATAATAAATTTTAACACATTAATACGCTAAGTTTTGTCACCTAGTAATTAAAACGTTTAGTGCTACCAAAATTGCATTATCAAAATGTTTTATTAGACATGACAGAAATACGTTTTTTTTAAATGATCCATTGAGACGAAATTTTATTACATTTCGGCCTATACACTAAACGACGACTAATTAACAAACGAACTAATTTTGTCACAGATAGTTACATTACTAGCAATATAATGGGGAAATATCACATGCTACGAATACCGATAAAAATATATGAAAATCTTGACGATTATAAACGATTACAGATAAATATCGTGTTATATATACGACAGGCGTCGTGGCGCAGTTGGTTAGACGGCCAACTGTGAAATTGACGTCGCGGGTTCGATTCCCGCCAGTTGCGTGAAAAAATCCAAGAAAGTTTTTTTCTCAATTGGTCTGGGTGTTGTGGTGTATTTTTCGTTACCTCCTTCCATATCCCCTCTATCCCACCTGCTGGCAAGCCTCAAAATAGAGGCTTAGCGGGTTATTCCTTTTAAAAAAATATTGCCATTTTGTACTCCGTACACGGTAATAATGAACTTTTTAGTTATATATACAAATATGTAATAACATTTATGTAAGACCACAAAGTTAATGCTTTAAATATTAGTAATAACTTTTTATTTATTTAAATATTAACAAATTACAACAGGGATGGAGAATACCTTAAATAAGGGAATATGGAAGTCTAGGCATTTACAGGGCTTATGGCCTGTCATTGGCTGGTTTAAGTGGCTACTTTACACACTGTATAACATTCACCATTTTGCCTATGTTTGAACATCCCAATTTTTTAAATTTTTCCATTTGTTGATTTTATTTATATTTATTTATTTATTTATTTATTAATGAAATCATACAGTCTTTATATAAAAAACAAGGTACAAAAGAACAATTTTGAAAAGTAAGACCAATTACAGATTTCACACTAATGAATGCAGGAGGAGAGGGGAAAAATAATTTTATTCTAAAAAAGTAAAAATAAAAATGAAGTTAAAGAGCTGAAACCTTTACTGTTGTGAAGAGATTCATCCGACTGAATTATTTCACATACTAGGCAAAGCCTGAAAACAATTTTGATATTTGTGGCACCCTTGCAATATATCAGCAATAAATTATATACCTCTTGATATATTAATCAGTGATATATCCTTCGAACCCTGATCGTCTCACTTTCACTTATCTTAGTAACGCCTCAAGTGTAAACAGCGATGAGTATCTCGATAATCAGCGAGTAATCGGTCCAGAGGTATTCAGCCAGCTTGGAATGATTTATACTTTATATCAAATTGAATTGGCCGTGTTGCTGCGTGTACGGTTTTATGATCGATGGGTCCAGTTTATGGCCGGGCATCATAGAGAGTGAGTGGTCGTACACTCGCGCATGTTTATGTTCTAAATTGGTTCATTGAAATGAATCCACCGCCTCCAAGCTCCGACTGAATCTTGTAGGAAACGATTTAAGTCGAACCCTTTTCTGCAGTCTTGTTTATCAACGGTACGACAACGCGCAACGGTTTTTACACCCTTTAAAACATGACGTGAGGATTTATTGGAAACTTTTCAATTAATTTGTAAAAAAAAAAAAAACTTCAAGCGACGATATAAAAAAAACGTATTTTAGAAAAACTATTAAATTCTGGGTTTCAATTTCTGTTTAAATTATCAATTTTATTTCATCTAGAAAAGAAACTCCTCGGAGAGTAGAATGCAGCCTTGTCTACAAACATTTCGACATAATTACTCAAAATATTGTTGATTCAAATAATTAGTATAAACATTGAAAAGAATTTTCAGGCGTTGCGTAGAATGTGAAATAATTCAGCCAAATGAATCCCACCCACATCAATAGAGGTTTCAAATCTTGATTCGCAAAAGTCAACAGATGGATGTAGTTGAGGAAATGTTGATGTTTAAAGATAGATAGAATGGTGAATGTCAGTGTGTGATGAATGTGACCACTTAAAACAGCCAATAACAGACCATAAATGCGTAGACTTCCATATTACCTTCTCAAAAATGTTTTTTGTCTCTGCTGCAATAAATTTATATTTTAAGATGTTTCAAAATTACTAAAATTTAAAGAAAAGTAAAAGCATTTTTTTAGTATTGAAACGGACATTAATTATATTATACAACAGTCTCCACAAAATCAACAGTTTTTTGACAGTTTATGGATATCAATTATGAGATTTTAAAAATGTAAAAAGAGTTTCTACCTCAAAAATTCAAATGTTTCTCTAACATAATAACAAAATGATCGAAATGGAAATCACATTCTGCAGAGTGGGAACGAATCCAACTTACGTGGGATACGCAAATAGTTTAGATACTTCGGATATTATGTTGGACAAAGACTTTTCTCACATTATATTCCGCTAATTAGTAATTTGAAGCAGGTAATAAATAGTACAATGACGAGTTTAATGGAAATAGAATGACAGCGCGTAAAATTTCAAAAGGCGACTGTAATTACTACTAATTTTTATTAAATTATAATAACATTATATTATATGAAATTAATTGCTTCTGAAGATGTTTTAGAGCATTGATAAAATCAGATTTTTTCTAGATTCAAAGACTGTTTTTCATAATATTGATTTTATTTGTAGACGTTTTTTTTTAAAAAAACTCCGGTATTTAATCATTTTTACGATTCTTGAAGGCTCAATTTCACTTATAATTTTAAAAAAATACCAACCAAAAATTAATATTTTAAATTTTGCTTCCATAATATTTTTATTTAATATATAGTCTTCAAATTATTTGAAAAAAATTGACTTTCATACTAAGTCTTTGTATGAAAATCAATGAACCTAAGTTCGGCCAAAATTCTAAGAGTAATATGACGGTAGAAAAGTAATTATACTTCAGAACTTTCAAGTATATTTTTTGACATAAATACCATGAAAAATTATGGATTTTATCTAGTGAATGTATTATAAAATGACTCGTATTTTAATATAAGTTACAAATTAAACGTACTTGGTAAACTGCCACTTATTTATTTGACCAATAAGCGCTTTCAAGCCCTCTAATGGGCATCTTCAGACTGGCAAATAATATGCAACTAAATATTATCTTAAATGTAGGTACATTTAAAAATAAGTAGAAAGAGATGAAATACATAATATTTCAATGAAACAGAGTGGGAAAGAGTAATTGAAAACATGTGTTGGCGGTGTACCGTAAGGGAAGATTTTATTCTATAAAAATATCAATTGTTTTGTTGGAATGTACACGGTAAAACTAAGGGGGCTAATAAGGGTGAGTTTTTAAATTATATCTGCTGATTTATTAAAATTCTACCGCTATTATTTTTTATTATATTTATATCTAAAATTTCTAAACTAACTTTGGACATTTGATTTTAATTTTTTTTAAATTGGGCGATTTTGAAAAAAACGTCGTTTTAAATTATGATATATCTTTAATTTCCTTACTTTTTACCAGACTAAAACCTTAAAAGACCGTGCAGAAAAATATATTGCAAATGGTGATGTATCGTGTTACATTAAGCAAAAGACGAAATATTTGAATACAGGTGTTTAACAACTAAAATTTAAGATACATATGTAAAAAACTGTTTAATTTCCTATTTTTCATAATTAAAAAAACAATACTACAATTTGGACCCGTTATAACAAAATTCGACTTCACTGTTAAAATAATATTTATGTTACATAGCCACACAAGAATTGAGAATGTTTTTTGAGTTAATATTATAATTTCTGGGTCTTCTTTCACTTATTTTATTCTTATACAAAAACAAAAAAATTTTGGGTTAAATAAAATCCGGCTTATTCGTAGGTTGAACCCGTGCTAAGTGAAAATTTTATAAATGAACAACTGCTGCTAAGTTTAAAACTTCTAAATTCCACACAAGTCATGGTCAAATTAGCTTTGTCTTTAAAGGTTTAAAAAAATATAATAATCTCCCCAATAAACTAAAAACTATTAAAAATAAAATTAAAGTAAATCTAAAAAAAATTTTTGAACACGTGTAAAAACTACATTAAATTTTAATTAGTATGAATATGTTATGTTTTTATTCTTTATATATCTTTTGAACACGTGTAAAAACTACATCAAATTTTAATTAGTATGAATATATTATGTTTTTATTCTTTATATATCCTATGTTTTGTTTTTTTTTCTCTCATGTACTCGTATATTTAAAATTATATAAACTCTTATAAACAAACAACTACAACAGTGTAAGTGACTCTCCAAGCACAAGAGTTAGTCTCTTTTTTTTTTAGAGTTACAGTGATAACATTTATAAAAGTAGATCTGTATAGAATTTTTTAAGAAACATGTACCTTTTATTAATTTTAATAATAAAAAATATAAAAAATGATTAAATTCTGCTAAGTATATTGTAAATGAACGAAATATGCATGTATGTAATATGCATGTAATTAAGTGAATCTACCGATCGTCTCAAGTTTACTTATCGTCAGGCCATTCTTGGTAATGTTCAAAGTGTAAACAGTAATGAGAATCCCAATAAATTTCAACGAAATTTCAATTTAGTTCAAATTAGCAGATCAAACACTTTTAAGCAGTTGTTGCTATCGCAATTGCTATTTAATTAGTCATAGGGAATTCAATGCGTTAATGCTAATTATTCCATCATCAAGCTGTAGGCTGTAGGTTGTAGCTTGTGGGTCGTAGGTTTTAGGTTCTAGGCGCCAGGCACCAGAGCCGGTAACAGCGGATCGCGTGCGTCGCGGGAACCGGCGGATGTTCTTCCAGACCCGGCGGCTTCTTGCGGGGCGGGAAGTGGGAAGCGGGGAGCGGGCAAGTAATGTAATGTATTCCTACTGCTATGCAGATACCGGCCGCTCCGTGAGGTATGTGTTGCGGTCTCGCCACCATCGCCACCATCGCCACCATCACCACCATCACCACCATCACCACCGGCTAGCGATGTACACATTTATGCTATGCACACCGACCGTGCAGTAAACTATGCAACGTAAGAAAAATTAACGAGACTAGTTACGCACTAGAGCTCGACTCCCCTATTATTGCAACAACACCCTCTGCTCTCTTATTCAATGAATATAATAATCAAAAAAACTTGACAATTAATATAATGATGCAGGTGACCTTTTGTTAAAACATTGCCAAAATATTTTTTAAAAATAAATATTTGCGTTCGAACGATTTACACAAATATTTCAATTTTAGGGCCATTTTCAACGAGTTGTAAACAATTGGCTATCAGAAAATGGGCGATCAAGTTGGAGTTCGAATCTCGGACCTCTGGTCCGTTAGTCTGCAACACTAGCCACGAGACCACAACTGATTCAAATGCATTTATTGTTTTTTTTTTCAAATATAATCAGGGTGAAAGTAATATTTATTTTGCGTATTTCTATTTTATATATTATTTTATACCTTCCATACGCATTTTAAATTATTTTTAATTATTATTTAATTAAGTATTTTTATTTCGATTTTAATTTCATTTGGAAAAAAGTTGCATGTTTCCTTCTTTCCATGAGCAGTAGATGCAAAAATAATTTCAGAAACTTGTCAAGAAACTCATTTGTATTAGTAATGGCTAAGACGCTTGGTTTACGCACTAAAGGCTCCGGATTCGATTCCCGGTGAGGACATTAAAATTAAAATATGATCTCAAGCCTGGGTGTAATGTGCCGTGATTTGCCATTGTAATAAATTAGAGCTAAATACAAAATGCGTTTTAAATCAATTAAAACGCTTAGATAAATAAGGTTTGTTAATCCCGTACAATTTGTATATTAGATCGAATACAATAATGCATAATTGCAAAAATGAATAAAAAAACATACTTGTAAAACGAATTGAAAACAAGGTTATTAATTTCGGGTTGTGAAAACAGACATTAGAAACACGAGTAAACGAAAAGAGAAACTCTTAAGTGTTAAATAATTTGTTACAATCGACCCGCGGCAGAATGTACAATGAACACACGCAGCTATTACATTCGGAAAACGGGGCTCAGCAATATGGAAATGGGAAGGAAAAACCGGTTCGTTGCGTCGGGGCGCTGTTTAGTGAAATCCGGACAGCGCCGGCGATGGGATGGTTCGGCGGGCGGAGGAGAGCTTAGTTGGCTGACCCCGCATCACGCGAACTATGGCCGAAAATGAAAACAAATTAAAGCAGTTAACGATCTTAATGGCCGAGATAACAAATGGAGAAATGACACGACATTATCAATAAGCGAATTCCCTACCAAAAGTTTATTCCTTTGCATAAATATCCCCACATCAGAAATGTACCTAGAGTTTTATATGACATCTTATTTCGTTTAACCCTTTTCTTGGCCATGTATCATATACGGTCCAAACGCATACCATCGAAACTGCATTTTGCAAGGTTTACAGGGCCCCGCTTACAATCAGAAGTCAACAGAGTTATCTTCGACTATCTATAAAGGAAAACCGATGTTTGTGTACGAAAATGAGTATATTTGCATGAACATTTGAAGTATCTTCATCGGTAACCTATAATTGAACATATTTAGAAGAAAAAAAATAATGCATATTCCGCTTTTTATACAGAAAACTTAATTTTACTTTATCGATAAAATTGAAGAAACTTCCCGTTGCAATCGGGGCCCAGGAGAACAAAAACAAAGCTTGACATTTTTTAAAGATTATACAGTATCTGATGGTTCCTTTAAAAAATATCAAGGTTTTGCTTTCCTGTAAACCTTTCAAAATGCAGTTTCGATAGTATACGTGTACGTAGGATTGTCGATATGATCTTATTTTTTCCTCGTGAACTAGCTATAGTACACGATTTAAACTCTTTTAACACATTTTAAATTTTTTACTGGATTATCACAATTTTTAATAAAAGTTTTTTTAATTTTTTTTTTATTATTGTTTGGGATTCTGAAGCCTTATCAAATGTGTAAATACATTCTGCCAAGGTAAGGGTTAAACGGAAACATGTGTTCGGTCTGGCGTTCGACAGACTTAATCTAAAGAAGTCGATTTAATAACTGGGAAATAGGTAGATTTAATTGTTTATGTTAATTTAACTCGTGCGTATGGGAGTCCGCAATATCAAAATCATATAAACTCGATAGATTCTATTCAAAAAAAGCTCTTGAAGCACCTTTTATATAGGTCCTAAATTTCTAACCCTCGTTCAAATTAAAATTACGAACAACTTCTAACTGTATTTCATTTTGATTCTCAGACAAAACGTCGCGTTGTTTTCGATATAAAATTTCTTTGTAAAATATTTCACTATAAAGTAGATACTAACCTCAACAAAATACAAATAAATGCGCGACTGAGAACACTCAGACATCGGGACATATTTAAACTGCCTTCGTTTTCAATTAATGCTACATACCACACACTTGTGGCCCGCATGTGTCGTGAATTTTATACATGCTGCCGAAAAACCTAAATTGTCATTTTTCATGATACTCTTCCAACTTTTATGAATTGTCTTGGTAATAAATCTTAGTGAGTACTCACGTACAACTTATTTTTCATTGTATTGTATACTGTATTAGAAATTTAAAAAATATATATGAATAAAAAAAAATCAACAAACGTAGTTCTATCTATTTTGTGTAATTCTATAATAGTTGAAAATATATATGCATGTGAAATTGTATGGGCGAATACCTTCAAATTGTACGTTTTTTAGTATGTATCTTTCTTGAATTACTTCATAAAATAAAGGACAAGACAGGAAGCTGAGGAATATGTTTCGTATATCAGAATATAATTTTAATTTCATGAAAGCCCTATCTCATTTTATTTATGTAGGTATGTTTTAAAATCTCCTTTTACATACAGTTTTTAAATTGTACACCTATAATATTTGATGAAAGTACGTATTATTATGTACAAAATAAATAATACACTGACAAACCGGAACGCGCCTGTGGGCTAGTGGAGTGGCTACATCCATAAATAAAATGATTTTAAAATAAAAAATTTTAAAGTATGTATTTGTATTATATATTGGATTAAATAAATGAATAAAACTAAATTATAACCAAGCAGATGAATCATATAGTTCTGAGTGAAAAATAGAACCCAGAGAGAAGATAATAAAACACAATTTATTTAGAAATCTATGAGGCTTCCAATAGGGAAATTTCACATTTTTTAAACATTTTCAAAGTAATAAAGGTCTATGAAATACTGTCCAGTAAAAAAAACAATTTTTGCTAATTATTAGTAGCATAAAAAATATTTTTAAATTTGTAATTTTAAATTCCCGCGAAAACGGTCATTCCATTGGCCACGCCCCTAATACGTCACGATTCGTGTTTATTTGTTCCTGCCCATTGAAATTCGGTCAGAACATTACCACGAATCTTGACGTCACAACAACCGAGGCCAAAGACGTCGCGTTTTTCTTGCAATTTTATTAAATTTCTTTTTTACATGTATGTTTGAAAATTTTTCTCCACAATATCCGTATTGATTTTGAAAATTCAATTAATTATTATAAATCCATTTCATATATTTTTATCGGTATTCGTAGTATGTGAAAAATTTGCAATCACAAATCCACCGTGCTTTTATTCCGAGTTGAGTGAAGGGTTATAAGTATAATTCTATTCGGATTATCAAGGAGAGAAGGTTAAGATCCAAAAAAAAATTCGTTGCGGTCATATTATTTCATTTCGTAGATGTAGCAACGACGAAAAGTTATATTATAAACTCGATCGTAATAGTATGAAAAAAGTGACACGGCCTGAAAATCACAATTATTTGAATATATAATATTATGGCGTGTACTGTACATAATATATTATGCGGCCATTATTGTTAACGTCTCGCGCTAGCTAGATTACATGTATAATGTAATACATAGCAACTTGTAAACAACCAATGTAGTTTTAGTAAGAAAATGGGAAGTTGGTACATAAACTAAACACACTTCAGTTAGGTATAAGGTTGGACTATATAATTTATACGATCGCAAAAGAATTATGAAAGAACAAGCAGGCTTATTCTGCCACAATTTCGTTTAGTAAGTTCGTTCGTTCGCCATATATCTATCTCATTCTAACGCAATCAAAACCATATATCGCTCTCGTTCCCTCTCATACGATATGAATGAATTAACGAAACGAATTTGTTACAGCATAACGCCACAGCAAATACAAAATAAAACGTAACATTTGGTTTCAATAATAAAATTGGATTGTTCAATAATGAAATTTGTGGGCATTTTTTCCAATTCATGTTATGGCTTAATTTTAAGATGTATTTTTCTAAAGTATATTTTTGTAATTATATTTCTTTGTAAATAATATGTGTAGGGAAAAATAAACAAATAAAAAAAAAAGCCATACATATGAAAAAAGGGATAAAAAAAAGATAAGATTATCAATGAGGAGAAAAACAGATTCTCAAAACTCACCGTACAAGGGATTGAAGCTGTACAATGAGTTACTTGAAGAAATAAAGGAGATAGAAAATATTTATAAATTAAAAATTATTTTTAAAAAATGTTATTCAAAAATTTTGATAAAAAAATTGTAATGTTATGAAAAGTTTATATTAGTTCTTAAGATGTTATGAACTAACTTAATAAGTAAATAGAAAAAAAAACTTGAATGTATCTCTAATTTAAAAAAATAATAATGTCTTATTTTGCAAACAGGCTTACAAACAAGGATTTTTAATATTTATTATGGAAAACAGAGTAATAAACAGTATAAACATGTGTAAATTTTTTGTTTTTTAATATCTTATTAAGTCAGATATTGCATAATGTAATATTACGTTACATCACTGTCTCTAGTGAGACTTTTTAGCACAGTCTTTTCAGAGGTAAAAAAAAAATCGTGATAATTTTAAGTAGGCATACATGTACACCAAAGGGCGTGAAAAATCAAACTATTTGTTTGGAGTGGCGATTTAAGAGCGGGGGCATGCTGTTGCATATTTACGTATTTATAGTGTGTAGTGTGGTAGTGCTCGGGTGCCGCATGCCGGTCGAGCACTCGAGCAGGTGTAACAACTTGATCCCCATACAAATCGGTAGTTATGACTTGAGAAGTACACGGAGATAGTCGTATAACAAGGGAGGTATAATTTCCCACGAGTTCTATTGGGCGGGAGTACACGGGCCGAGTTCGCGGGTGGAATAATCCGACGAGCGGTGGCAGGCAACGGACAATTTGATGCACACTTGCAATAATAATATTATGAACACCGAACTAATTTCATATAATTTTTAATAGTATTTGAATTCGTGTCGTGGACATGTGTGCATGTAAAAGCTCCGTGGACGTTGATAAATAAATTTAAACAATACATGTTTGTGTTATTAATATTTAAAGCATTAACTTTGTAGTCAATCATTTGAATAAATGTTATTAAATATTTGTATATAACCACTTACGGACTTTTCTATGTCTACCGGTTTCGAGACGTACCCGTCTCTTCGTCGGGACACCAATTAAACCAACATGCAAACCATACATACAAATAATGAAGGGTTAAAATTAAATAATATGGAAATATTTCACATTAGGAAAGCTTTAAAAAATAATGTTCCTTTGATCAATAATCAAACAAACTTCCAATATAGTCCTTTATACGGTGTTCCACTGTAATGGTCACCCTAAGAAGCTTACCCCCTCCCTCCATCACTTCTACTTTTTTCATGAATTCTCAAAAAACAGAATATTTCCATAATTTAATCGGTGCATGTGCTCATTAAAATGCATGTCGTGTTGGTTTTATATTTTGTGCAACAACTACGGTGAAGATGTATAGTGGGTTTTGCATGTTGGTTTAATTGGTGTCCTGACGAAGAGACGGGTACGTCTCGAAACCGGTAGACATAGAAAAGTCGGTAAGTGGTAATAAACAAATATTTAATAACATGTATTAATACATATTTGATCAGGTGCGAAGGTTTTCACGGTCACTGTTATCAATATGTTTCTTTTTGAGTGATACCGTGTGTGTAGGATTTGTTTCGACGTTTCGGCTACCATTGCAGGAGCCATCTTCAGGGTAAACCGAGTGTTTTGTAGAAAACGTATGTGTTTAAGTACTAGTAATTTTTACCGTCACACACGGTATCACCCAAAACAGAAACATATTGAATACATAATTGATTAATTGTTTTTATTATTTATTTGTTTTACTTAGTACGTTACACATTGTCTTATATTTAATTTTGAGGTCATGAGTTTCGTAAATTGTACAATTTTCGATTATACGTAAAAAAAAAAAAAACTTTTTGGGCTTGATATAAAAAAAAGATATTCCGAAGTTTTGGTGCGTTTTGTTTTCAAATTTACAATCCCGTTGTTTTACCCTCTTAATATTTTGTTGTGCTAAAAAAAACACTTATTTCAGTACATGAATACATAAATTTTGTCTAACATTGCCGAAAGCACATTTTTAGGGTCCTTTTGCACACATACTATGCAGTAATTACAGATATTTTTTTTTACTATTATTAATAGTGTTTTTTTTTTTAATATTTTTATTTGAAGAAATTATAATTTGCTCTCATATATTACATTTATTTTAAAAGCTTTTCGAATTTCTTTTCACGTTCTTCATCATATTTTAAATCAGCATTTATTTGCATGAATTATTTGTCAGTTACTATTTTTCCTGAAGAAGGATTAGATGACCCGAAGATAATTGAGTAATGTAATGTTTATAATGTTATTTCCAATATTTACTTAAGATACAACGAAATAAGAAGTATTTCAAACATATTTTATTTACATACTATAGATTAGCAGAAACCTTACAGATTTCGGTTAGTTCTAGTCAGCAAAATTACAATGTAATATTATATTAATATTATACGGAACTTTCGAAATTAGATTAACCGCACACAAAGGTGCCTTAAATTCTTTCCCAAAAAGAACGAACACTTAATATTACATACAAATCTAATAGTAAGATGAAAAAGAATGATGCAGCGGTAATATTATGGTCCCGTTGTTCATACATTTTACAGTCACTAAACTAATTGATTGTAGTTATGCAGAAAGCAGCCAGTCATAGAAAAGTAAAAATGAGATAGTATCAGTTGTGTGAAAAAAGTAATCAAATCTACATGACCGTTGGAATGTTTTTTTACTTTGGCAAATGATAAATAATATCGTGCATTCGTTTTTTATAATACAAAAAAGAATTTAATTATGTATTTGACCAGATATAATGATTTTAATGACGGCCAGATCTAATATTGAATGAAACCTCATACACACTCTGAATGTATGAGGTGACTTTCATTTTCACGACATTTTGACATCACGAAATTTTCAGAAGGTGATTATTACAGTTTTTTTAATGAAAGCGGCGTTTTTTTTTAAACAGAATCTAGAATTGACCTTCCTGAATCCAATAACACCAATATCCCATTTTTTCACAATTCTGGACTGGCTGCTTCTGCATAGCAATGTTTAATTGAACTAGAGTAAAACTAATTTCATCGGTTATTGTTGGGTGCCTTTATGAATTAATTTGTTTTATTTTCGTATAAGATCACCCAAGGTTGCCTGAGCCCTACATGCTTACCAATGATAATTATAAAGTTCAATTCTATGACGAAGTGTTGTTTCCAATTGTACCATACGAGCTCGTTATTAAAACCGAAAACTATGAGTAAAAACTTGTTTTTATCCACTGACAATCATATAATTAGAATCGTAAAAATCTGCTCCATGTATTTGATATATTTGTAAAAATACCCTATTACATTGATGTTACAAAAAATAACATAACCGTGAGCCACAAATCTCATCCATCGTTTCGTTTTAAAATTCCAAAATAAATATTCAAACGAGTTGCAAAACCCGAAAAAAAAAATTGTGATTTTCTTAAAAGAAGAAAAGCCTCCAGAGCGGGTTTTGTAACTATACGACTCAATTGTTGCAACACCTATATGATATCGTTAATTAAATATTGAAAATGTTACAGTGATAAAATTTACTAGATGTAAAAAGTAGATCTGTATGGAATTTTTTAAAAACATGTACCTTTGATGAAATTCATTAATGAAAAAATTTAAAAAGATTTATTTTTAATAAACTAAAGTTGACAATCATTGTCGCAAAAAGTTTATTTTTTATCAGGTTCACTGCCAAATTCCACCAATTGACGGAGTTAGAATAGGGAAGCAGTTTTTAATCTATATGCAGGTTCCGCCATTATACGTTCTTCCACAAAAATATATACATATTCTTTTGCCTTATTTTGCATTTTTTATTATTTGATCTCCGAGCCAACAAGATAGTGAAACATGTTCGATTTTAATATTTTAGGCTGGCAGTGAACGTGTTGATGGATGAATAGTAAATAAACTCCCACTTGTTTGATACATTAAATAATTAATATCCCTATTTCTGTTTTCCGACTGGTTAGTTAACGTTGTCTCTAATATTTTATACATATGCACAGATAATAAAATTAACAATTTCACAAGGAGGGGATGGACAACAAGCGAGGGTCTGGTGAAGCCTCGTGCTAAGGATCAAGAATCAAGATGGTGTTTTGAAATTTTCAAATACGTAAATTCAATCATATGTATGTACATTATTTGTTATATGTGTTGACGTGAGATTAAATTTAATCCAAATCACGCTTTAACGCAAGTAATTAAAATTAATAAATTTAAAAGTATATTTGAAGCACTAACTTAGTGTTAATTAATACATAATTTAAATAAAAACACATTGTAATAAAACAACATATAAAATATAAAAGGTGTTTTCAGAGTATGGAGTGAACGGCAATCTGATAGGGCTATTGCTTCTCTGTATAAGGACAGCACAGCATGTGTTAGGGTAAACGGATCATACACATCGTGGTTTGACATTCCTAAAGGAGTATGAAATTATAAAAGTAGTAAACTATATTTTGAAAATCTCTCCCCTCCACTCTATTTCCTCATCCCCTTAACCTTCTTACGAGCTCTTTTTATTTTCTCATGTCTTATATATAATATATTATTTTTCTCTTTCATGTGTAACATGTTCTCTGATTATGTTTGTGAAAAACTTTAACTGGATGTATGTACTATTTCTTAATATTAGTATTTTTAATTTTCTATTTAAATTATAAAAGAATCGCGTCAAAACAATATGTGTGAATGAGATTTTTTTTTAATTAAAAAAAAACTGTAATTGCCTCTTCTGTCGAGCTGCTGCTACATGTCGCTCGGTAACTTTTTCGTTTCCAGCGTCGTATTTATTTACATTATTAGGGCTGAAACGATACCCACTAAAGGATTGTATCAGATTGGTGTTAAACGTGTTTTGAAAATTCCACAATATATAAATGAAAGTTAATTATGTAAATCCGATAAGATCGCACCTTTAGAGAGTTAATAAAATCGAGATTCCCGAGGTGGCGATTAAAAAAACAGAAGCCACAAAAGGGTTAATTACGTTTAAATTCGCATTAACCCTTTCCCGCGCGCAGATAAAATATTAAACAGGCCGCAAATGAAACGGATGAATAAGTTGCGGGCTTAACACATCATTTATACATACGCAGCGGTGTGAAATCCGCGCTTCGGGGGCCGCGGCAGGGGATCGAACCCTCTTCATTATAATCCCGGGGTAGCGTAATCTCCGGGCGGGGCGAGGTAGAAAATCAGGTAAACTACTAGCTGGCCGATTGTGCGGGGGGGCCATTTAAAGTTTCTTACCGATTTAATTCTCGAACACACAAACGCCGGGGGAAATTGGATAAAACAAATGGTTTCTTGCGCGCGGCAAAAATTAGAGCATTTAATTGTACGGCAATTTTCAATTTCAAGTTTCTCGAAAATGTGTGATTTTTTTTTAAATTTGAAAAGCAAAGAATTAAGAATAGTCCAGAAGGAGCGTAGAATCATATTTGAATACATCGAACTGCGTCCGAAAATTCCCCCACTTTCGCCGCGCGCATTCGTGAAGTCGCCGCGTAATGTTGCCAGATGGGAAAAATATAATCATAACTCTAAAATTTTATTGTGCACGCGGAAACATTGATTGACACAACAGAGTAGATAAGTAAAGGGTCATTTAATAAAAGTAATTGAATTTATGAACTTTGAACTTAAAAATTATTTTACATAAAACGGATATTTTTATATCGTGTTAAATAATATTTGATGTTTTAAAGATAATGTCGGTCAAATGTCCACCACGGCGTTGTTTAATCCGAGATCCAATTTTCATTAGTTCTCTCGTTAGATGAGCAATGTAGGGTAAAAAATTTACTACCTTGGCAATACTAACGAAATGTTCATATTGTTTTCTTGACAATCTGACAGATGAAAAATAATTCAATTTTCAAGAAATGCATTTGCTACTTACACATGCATTTGCTAATTACACCTGAAATATGATCTCATTCTGTTTCTTAAAGATCCCAGCAGTATTTCTACACTTTAAAACGACACAACACGGCAAAGTTGAATTCAAATCGGGAGTTGCGTACTGAGCGACGTCTACAAAAAAAATAATGGGTAAAAACGTAAAACTACTCTTTTAAGAGTAGTTTAGTCGCCTTGTTTGATGCGCGTATGCGGTTTCTGGACTATTCTTAATTCTATAGTGAAAAGTCACAGGATCATGCAAACACTAATTTACAATAACCGATCAATTTGGTAACCAAGGCTCTTTGGCCTCATAGAGTTAGGGATACGATATTATTTTTTTTGAAATACGTATCTTTATATGAATAAATAAATAAATATATACATATACATAGCGTTATGTTGTGGCAACCGGCGACCGATTTCCCGTTTCCGAAGTGGCCATGTTTCTAGACGTTTAGCGCGATTCGGCGTTTAGCGCGTACAAATAATTTGTTTTTAGAATCGTACGAGGTTCGGCTTTTAAATGTTGGAAAAAAAAACTCGCAGAATTGAAATCGAGACGTCGCGGGTGGTACAATGTAGTGAGGGAACATTATCTTTAACGTAAAAGAAGTAATACATTAATTGTAAAAGAACAAAAATAAATAAATAAAGTTTCGGTGGGGATTTTCAAAATTACAAAACGTATACATAATAGTACTTTCGAATTCTATGACATTAACTAATTGTAAATATAATTAAAATGTTAAAACGAATATTTTTTTTCTAACTTTTATCTCTTCAATCAACCTTCCATAGACCTTCGTAATTTGAAGTTTAGTGACATGGACCTCTTTACCTAAATGCCACAAAATTCGCTATTGAACGGTTAATGATCCAGCTTAGGGGTTATAATTGGGGAATCGGGAGATCATTGTAATTAACTTCACTCGCATCAGGTGTGTACAAATGATCACGGTATTGTAAAGGCGGGAGCTCGTTTGAATAACTTATATCAACAAGGGTGGCCGAGATCGAGGGGCGTGATTTTCCCTTAATAGGAAGTTGGTATTTAAATAACTATACCGTAGGTGGAAAGGTAGAAATGTCACCAGTAATAAATGATGCAGGAAAATCTTTTTTAAAACATAAAAATTATCACACGTCTTTTCGGATTATTCATTTGAATAAATTTCTCGATTGTCTATCTGTAATATATTATGCAAATTGCGTGTAATTAATACGCAATTCACAATATGAAATAACATAAAAATATGCTATACTAAAAATATTTCGATACTATTTTATTTAAAGAAATCTACATTGGGTTGTGTTGTCCTGTTCCTATTTATATTATTAGGGGTAACTTATGTAATGCCATTTCCGTATTGGAATAATGAATTTAACTTAAAATTTAGGTAAAGCTTTTTAGTAAAACAGTCAATTTATAGTCCTTAAAATATAGCTTGATTAGAATGACATTTGTCAGAAAAAGTGACGACATAACTTTGTAGTTACGTCAAATGAGTTATTTATATTGACATACGAAAAAGCATTCGTATCTGGCGTGTTAATTTATTTATTTAATACAATGCTTGACACATAAATCAACATTAAGATATAAAATCAGCTTTAAAACTAAAATAAACCTAATTATTAACGACGCTCTTACAAGGTTACATCATTTTGAAAAAACGTTAGAGATGGGTCAAATTGATCAACGTAAATTGATCAAATAAAAAAATAGTTAATTTGATGTTGTTCATGAAAAAAGTATAAATGTACTATTTTTTGGTGAATAATTGTGTTAAACACACGTTAATAAGCTTGTCTTTTGCGTTTTTTATATTAATTTTTGGAAACAGAGTTTTATGATGGCATGAAATAACTGATAAAATCGATTTGATCAGTGATCAGTAATTTCCTATCACTAATGAAATTAGTTTGACAGCTGTCATTCTAATCCAGCTATATTTTAAGGACTATAGTTATTACATGCTACAAATTTATAAAAATGATTTAGATAACAGATGGGTATTTAGTTTTTTTTTCCGAAACATCGCTTCACTCTCACAGTTTCGCACTTCTGCCCGGAGAGCATTCCGTGCCAAAATATTCACCGAATTTAGTGTGCTGGTTGCGTACAGGTATAACAACTTTTCCTACCACCGCACGTGTAGCTGATGCAAGCGTAATACGTCTGTCACCTAGTTCACCTAGGTATAACAAAACTAATATGCAAAATCGAGATTACAAATGAGATTTTTTTTATATACGCTGATAGTGATTTTTTCTTAATAATATAAATTCTTAGGTCATTTTCGTGTTCACCATTGAAAATTTCAGACGACATATTACTGACTTATTCACGAAAATGGGATGCGTGAAAAGGTCACATAATCCATTTTGTCCATTTTAAAATTTACGCAGGTGAGATTTATCTGACTGAATTATTTCGCTTACATACTAGACAACGCCTGAAAAGATTTTTTTATTATTTATTCTTCTCGGACCAGTTAGTTTAAATTAACAATACTTTGAAATTGTCCAAATGTTTGAAGACATGGATTGGATTTAATGGAAATTTTATGGCGAAAAAAAATGGCGTAGCAATGTATACTCCCCCTATTTAGGAAAAAATATCTTGCAAATAACCACGAAATCAAAACACTGTTGATTTAAATCTCATTAATTTACTATTTAATTTTTTTTGTTGGCTAATATTTTAAACACATAACTAAATTTCAAATGAAATCAAATGACATTATGATGGTTATCATTTCAAGCGTTTTAAGCAGTATGAATGTGTAAAATAGTGAGTTGGTGATTTGTGATACACCTAGATAACTATAGATAACAAATAAGAATTTCAAAAACGTATCATGTACCGCCATCTTTTGCTCATCAGAAGAGGATTTATCTAAGAAACGAACCATTTAAAGAAAACTGCAGAAAAACAATATTTTCCCTACATGGACATTAATTTTGCAAGATAATGTTTTAATTTCTTTAAATTTAGGTATCCAATATTTTGGTACATAGTAAAACAGGTTCATAAAAAATAAATCTGGCGTTATTTTTGGAAAACGTGTTGAAAAAAAAAAGAAAAACAAGTGGTTTGCGTATAAAATATTACAGAAATAGAACTTAATATTCTACACAAATAGAACTTCAGGATTTAGGAGAAATAAATAAGTCTCGCATCATAGCGTGTCATTCTTGTGAAGTCCGAGAGAACTGACGGATGTTGACAGATTTATTTCTAGACAACATTTTGGAATCGAGACAATATTTTCTTACACTAAGTCACTTTATGAGAAATATTGAGTTTTGTAAAACCATTTCCTAAAAAAAAATATGGCTTAAAGAATCAATTTTTGAATTTATTGATATAGTATTTGTAAATTGCCTAGGCATTTAATTCATAATATGAAAACAAATTTATCTCTCAGTTTTTTCCTTTCTGATACATCGCATATAGTTATGACATGCACAGTATTTAAAATACAACAAAAACAACATTATCTTCTTTCACCGCGTTTTTCTCAGAAACATGTCTAACTGAGATACTGCAGTTTTCATTTGGAGGACAGAATATCAAATAAACAAAAAATAATGATTAAAAAAACTTTTTTATTTTTTTATTGAGGCCTACACACTGATTTCTCTTCTCTATTAGCAAGCATCTTTATCATTTCCCTATCTACGGCATTGGGAGTCCTATTGCAGCGTTTCTTGATCATTTTTACTACATGGAAGGTAAGAAAGATCAGTCTTACGCTTCAGGTGTCAGTCCAATGAAATGATGCAGTATAAAACCCGTCTCGCATATATATCCCAAGGCAAACGTGCCAGCCAGGTTTGTATCCTTCCTTTCCCTTTTCAGGATTTTTACCTGAGAGTACCCATCAAGTCGAAAACACTCCTCCGGCGTTCTTTTATTTCACACACAAAACTATATATTCTTCATCTGCCTGGATGCAGCGAAACATTTTGATATTTACGTTTTTAATTTTTTTTTATTGATTTTTTTGTTTTTTTACAATATACATATAAGAGGTAAAACTGAATATACAAAAAATAAAGGATAATTACATAGCAATGAAATACATATAAACAGTAAAAATAGTAAACAAAAAATCCCACAAAGGCATGGCCTGTTCGTGGGTATACAAGAAATGTTTATGATTTTTACCTCTATGTTTTTTATTGTGCCTATATAAACAAAAAAATTATTATGATAACGTAAAGTGTGTCCCTCAGCATAGGACATCCCAGTGAAGAAACATTCATTATTGTGTATTATATTTGTATATCGATGTTGGAAAAAGTTACCAAGCAACATGTAGCTACTTTACAGAAAAGGCAATTAAGGTATTTTTTTTTTAATTAATAAAAAAATCTCATATATATTTCCATATTATTTTGGCGTGATTCCTAAATAACAATAAATAAATAAAAAAATATGAGATGCTTTATTAATTTAAAAAAAAACCTTTATTGGCTCTTCTGTAAATTTGATACAGGTCGCTTGTAACTTTTTCCTTTCCACCATCAATATATTTTATATGAATGAAATAAATAATTAAGAAAACAGAAGAATGAATTTTATATTTATTGACTGTGAATCAGAGCGTACCCAGCAGAGTTAATTCGCTTTAGGGACCCACCTATTTAGTTTGGAGTACTTCCAAGAGTATAAAAAGAAAATTCCCTCGGTTGAGGAACACAAATTAATAATAATCCACGCCCAATATGTTACACATGATTAACGGCATATTTTCGAGGGTTTTATTTGAATACAGTTTTTAAAATACCAACAACAATCAATCACATTGATTTGAAAGACATAATGCGAAATAAGATGGTAGGAATTTAGATTCATTAGAAAAATATCTTGGATATTATGCAAAGGGATTATTTTATTGATATATATATAGATGAACAATTTTAATAAATTACCTAGTTAGCAGAGCTGTGCGGTGAGGTTTTCGATTAGGTACGCGGTCACTTTTGTTTTTTTTTTAAAATGGAATAACCCGCTAAGCCTCTATTTTGAGGCTTGTCGGCAGGTGGGATAGAGGGGATACGGAAGGAGGCAATAAAAAATACACCACAACACCCAAGACAAATTGAGGAAAAAATCTTTTTTGGATTTTTTTTTTCTTGCAACTGGCGGGAATCGAACCCGAGACGCCGGTTTCACAGATGGCCATCTAACCATCTGCGCCACGGCGCCTATCCTTGGTACTAGGTACATAAATTGGTCAAATTTGTGCCTACTACCAACACAGAAATTCGAATTAAGTGCTTTTAAATAAACTGAAAATCAATTTAAGGCCATAATTTTAGCATAAAATGAGAAAATGAGTAATACTTCATAGTTTAATATTATATTCACGTACTAAATTTGTTATAAAACCGTCACAATACATGAAAAATAAACATGAATTGGTTTGTTAGAATATCTTCCACAAAGATACTAAAGATCTCAATTTAAGACTAATGAATTCAGTACCGGGCGACCACCTTAAAGGAACCAAAAGACTTACGCAGTTCCATATTGTTATTATAGGGGTTTTTGTTATAATTATCGCTGATACACTGCTATTGGAGTGCCAATACAGTGCCATATGTGCCTTTGGGTATTGGGAGAATGATGATAATGAAATATAATTGTAGTAAGAGAAAAAAAAAAGTGATTTTATAGTTTTTCGAAACATTGTGATCGCATAAGACAATCTGCGGAACAATGTTGGATGTCCTGGTGCGGGCATATCATGAACTGAATGTGTTCAGGTTTCTACAACTTACTGTCGATGTGCAGAGAGTATGTCGTCCGCAATACAGTTAGAAATACTTCGTACGGAAACAGACTAATTGGGAAAACTTTTTAACGCCATCATAATTTTACAATATCGCTGTTAAGTCTAACGGTTTATTATTTTATTTGTGTACAAACTATTTGACCATTGCTGCAGTTTATCCTTTTCCTAATTATAATAGAGTTATGAATTTTGTTGCATAAGGCAATATTGGGAATGAGCCGTATTAGGCATACAAACAATAAAACAAATAAGCTGGACGTCATTGATCTACCAGCATTCTTAATATAATGTAATGTGAAATACTGTATTATTCTTTTTCAGCGTTTTGTATTATCTTTATATATATAATTCTTCTGTACGTGTGATGTCACCGTACTCCTCCTAAACGGCTTAACCGATTTACGTGCGGTTTTCAGAAAAATATAGATCTTTGCGCTGTGCGTGTTCGTAGATATTCAAATCTTTAATCGAAAATGTAAAAAAAGAAGTTAGGAGCATAAATGTTTTATTCATCGATCTACCAGGATTGCGTTCGGAATGCATTTGCAAAAAAATGGAAAAATGTTGTTTTTTTGTGTATAAAAAAAGTTTGTTTTTGAATGTTTACAAAAAGTATTTGTTTTTTGTGGATCTCAATAAGATTCTTTCCTTAAATTCCTTTTAATTTCTACCAATTTATTTATTTTTATTAGATTTTTGGTAACACTAAAATAATATTAAATTCAATGCATTTAAAAAAATCGTATTCCTACATAAGTACACCCCTTTACTGGTGAGAGGACTGGAGTTTGACGTTTGCAAAAAGAATGCCATATTTGAAAAAATATTTATTTTATGTTTTGGAATTAAACCATAAACAAGTACCTACTTAAATTCAATATTTTTTAATATTGATAATTTTTAGTTTTGGAATTTAATCACAAACAAGTATCTAGGTACCTACTTATCAAAGAAAAGTCTTTTGCCAACGTTCGGGCAGGACAACGTCTGTCGGGTCCGCTGGTAGTCTAATATTTTTTTTTGACAAGTATTGTAATTAATGTGTGATATGTACCAGAACATAGCAATAATGCGTGCTTGACAGACAAAAAGTAATATCATAGACAATTGACAAAAAAAACATAAAAATTAGGAGTGAAATTTTAATTCCGATCAAAATACTTACCAGTGAGCGTCGGTTATCATTATGAACAGTTAACGGTTCGTAGCCCTGACGGAAATTCAATAGATTGTTTATAAAACCAGCCATTAATCAACTATTGTGCTTTGAAAACACTATTTCGCTAATTCCATTGCTAAGTATATTAAAAAATGAGTTGAGTACAGGTACCAAAAAAGACTAGTTTTTAAAGTATTTAAAATTCTCCGTCAAACATGACTTTACAAAAAAAATCTTTCTCTCCATTTTATGTATTTATTTTGAGTGTTTCAAATACTTTCATTGCTGATTCCTTTATGCCTTATATATTGATCAAAGGATATGGATAACATAATAAAAACGTGTAAACAATTTCAACACTTTATCCATTAAGAGAATTCCAAATCAATTTCAATAATTTTAGACTTAAGCTCGGGTTTCCTAGGACAGCGGTGCCCGTATCTTAACGGCCGTAGTGAACATTAATGCGGTTGACTAGCCGTCGTAACGGTGACTAGAGAGTGGTTTCCTATTAAAATGGTG